>NC_067401.1:310969572-311174572 GCF_016432865.1 Antechinus flavipes
CAAAGTAATCTTTGATATCTGATAATCTAAAACCTCGCTTACCAAATATTTTTTATTCTACATTGGCAATATCTTTGGCATCTCTTACAATTCTCTCCACTAGCAGAACCCTAATTCAGGACATACCTTTATAACTTTTATTTTCTCATAACTCACAGTCACCAAGGAAATTAAAATTTGCATGAAAACTTACTGGGACTTATGAAACAGCTTCTTAATTTCTTTCTCTATTTTAGGTGTCTCCCCTCTCCTGGACATCCTCCACAAAGATGTCAGAGTGATATTATCAAATTTCATTTCTGACAATGTGACTCCACTATACAATGAATTCCAGTTTTCTTCTATACATTATGATATATATAACAAAAAATTCCAGCAGCAATTATATTTATTGTCAATACATGAATACTTCAGTATGGTTTATGAAAAGGGATATGGTCATCCTGTATAGTACAATCATTTGGTTATGATAATCAGGCATAATTTCCCAATGTATTTGGTTACCAGACATATAAAATGATTTTAAAAATATACACAGGGGTTTTGGTGCATACATACATTAAAATTCAGAATGTTCTTCCTCATGTCAAATCCTTCCATTATAGACACATTACATACTGTATGGCAGAACATGACTCATTAGAATAATGGGTGAACTGTTATAAGATTCAACTTTATAGGGATCAATGCAAAAGTCTAGACTTAGATTTTTAGGTCTTTAAAAAAAAAAACTAAGGAGCAGAGGGAAGAGAAAGAGCAGATAGGAGGAGGAAGGGAAAAGAGATAAATACCACAACCTTAAAATACAAAAAGATGGCATGTTGAAAGAAAATCAAATTTGTTTTATTTGCCAAACTCCAGAGGAGAGATTTGGGAGTAGAGAGACAAATATTAATATGATGCTAAAGAAAAAATTCCTAACAAATATTACTGTCCAAATATGGAATAAATTTTCTTCAAAGGTAGTAATTTTCTCATTAAAGTAGATTTTCACATACAGCTTGGGTGATCAACTCTAAGAGAAGTTACCATGAATATTCCTCTTCAATCACTATGTAGCACTGCCTACCATTGCATCCTGTTCTACAGTAAACCTCTAGGATTACACAATAATTCCCAACAAAACATTCAAAGCTATTATTAAAATTTTATGATTACAGTCTAATGATAGAGAGTTTCTATGTATCAGTTTCTAATTTCTAAATTGAAACATTATGATCTTGTTATAAACAAATTAACAATCAGAGTATTTAGAATTCCACATATCATAAGAAACAGGTGAATACTGAGGAAGTGGCAAATACAAAGGAAGAAAGGAATTACTATTCAATTAAAACCTTCACCATGTAGATGATAAGTATTAAAAGGCATTGATTTACATGCATTTGAAATAGGTAATATTAAATTTATGCAGTTATTTTATGTGATTTTTAAAAATTGTTGAATTTGTTAATGTATTCTTTCCCTTAAAAAGGCACATAGTGGAATTTATAAAAAAGATTGGTTAGGTTAGAACTGGAAAGGCAAGAATAATAGTAAACATGAAGGTATAGATAGGAAGAAAAAGAAAGGAATGAAAGGCAATAGAGCTTATAAGATAAAATGTTCACAGGGAAAAAATAGTAATAAATATCAAGAAAACACTAAGTCTTAGAAAGATTGTATTTCCTGACATTTAAAACAATCCTTAGTAAAACCAAGATTAACAAAGAAAATTATTAAGATTTTCCAGGGTTTTTCTATCATATAATCATGAACCTAAAATAACTAGAGAAAGGAAAAAAAATGTGGAGCAAAAGGAAGAATGGAAGGGAGAATAAGGAAAAGGAGGAACAAATAAAGAGAGAGAGAAAGATAAAAGGTAAGAGAAGGAGAAAGAAAGAGAGGAGGGGCAGAGAAACAGAGGCAAAGAAAGATAGAAAAAAAAAAAGAAATGATGAAACAAAGACAAACTTTTCTAAACAAGACATTTCTGATTTAGAGACTTTGATCCAAGAAGTCCGTTCTGCATATTAAGAGATCTATGCTATTTTTCCTTTTATTATACTCTTCAGCCACAGGAGAGGCCACAATCCATATTACACATACACTGGGCAAATGAAATAGAATCACAGAATGTAAAGGAGATCAAAGTCACTAAGAGCAAAAATCTCTCTTGATAGAAGAATTCGAGGTTGAAACTCAGAGACTAAGTGATCATACTATCCCAAGTAAGTTGGAAATAGTATCAATGTTTTCTGACTCAATTGAGGCTACTGCTCTTTTATGTCTAGTGAGAGATGTATTATGATACATACTTACACACACATATATGTGTGTACATATTTATTAATAAATTTTTAACAAGATAATGTCCAGAAATAGAACAAGCAAATTTTCAAAACTTGTATCTATAATGAATGATTATATTAATCATATCTTACAGGGACAATATATGCAACAAAAATTTAAAATGCTATTTTATATAATTGATATTTGTTAGTTCTAAATTCTATGATCTCATAGCTTAATATATACTTACATATGGTGAAAGCAGTTATAATGTTTGTAAATTCTGAAAAACTAGAAGCTAATAACATTAACTGCTGAGAAGCAATGACAAGTAAAATTAATATTTTAATATTGTACTGTGTAGAAGGGTCGGTTATTTGCCAATTTCATGTGTTGTCTTCAAAATCCTTACGAATCATATAATTGTCCCAAAAGGCGCATTTTTCAATACAAATGAATAGCCTGAAAAACATCCTCCTGAGAAATGAATGCAAGACATTTTTTCTTGTGCTATTCTAATTAGCATTTATTTCTATCTCAGCTTCCTCCTTTGTTATCTCTTGAGATATAGTTTGTTTTTTCCTACCATAAAGAGACGACTGCATCCATTTTTAACTGTTGCATAATTAGTAAATCTACTGTGCATAACTAGATATATAACTTTAGAAAATATACAACAAAGCAAAATTTAAACATACTGTTTTTAGGTACTGATGAATGATATTTTTGAATAAGTGTTATGGTGTTTAGAACTGCCAGTAGATTTAGTAGTGTTGGAAAGTCTTTCAAAAGGAATATTTAGTTGAAGAGTAAATACCTTTATAATATTTCTACATTCCTTTAAAAAGACAAACCTTCATTTTCTTTTTTTTTTAAATTCTTTTCATATTTTTTTATTTTAATATCTTTTTATTGATAAAACGCATGCCAGGGTCATTTTTTACAGCATTATCCCTTGCATTCATTTCTGTTCCAATTTTTCCCCTCCCTCCCTCCACCCCTTTCCCCAGATGGCAAGCAGTCCTTTACATGTTGAATAGGTTACAGTATATCCTGGATACAATATATGTGTGCAGAATCGAACAGTTTTCTTGTTGCACAGGGAGAATTGAATTCAGAAGGTATAAATAACCCGAGAAGAAAAACAAAAATGCAAGCAGTTTATATTCATTTCCCAGTGTTCTTTCTCTGGGTGTAGCTGCTTCTGTCCATCTTTGATCAATTAAGGCTCTCTTTATTGAAGAGATCCACTTCCATCAGAATACATCCTCAAACAGTATCGTTGTTGAGGTATATAATGATCTCCTGGTCCTGCTCATTTCACTCAGCATCAGTTCATGTAAGTCTCGCCAGTCCTCTCTGTATTCATCCTGCTGGTCCTTCCTTACAGAACAATAATATTCCATAACATTCATATACCACAATGTACTCAACCATTCTCCAATTGATGGACATACTTTCATTTTCCAGCTTCTAGCCACTACAAACAGGGCTGCCACAAACATTTTGGCACATACAGGTCCCTTTCCTTTCTTTAGTATCTCTTTGGGGTATAAGCCCAGTAGAAACACTGCTGGATCAAAGGGTATGCACAGTTTGATAACTTTTTGAGCATAGTTCCAAATTGCTCTCCAGAATGGCTGGATGTGTTCACAATTCCACCAACAATGTATCAGTCAAACCTTCATTTTCACATATGAATACATTTTTAAGAATGATTTAACTGGAATGGATATAAAAAGTACGTCTCCTCAAAACACATAGCACAGACTCTGATTAAGATGAGTTATTAAAGATTTTTAAAATGAAACTAGAAATATTTCTCAAGACTTACTTTCTCTATTTTTATATGTAGGTAACAATGGGAAGACCTTCATCTAACTAGACATGAAATCACCAAATGAGCTATTAAGGTGATAATGGGAAGAAAAGCAAAGGGCTTAAATAAAAAGAAAAGAAAGGGGCTTATTTAATGTGGTATTTGTCACATCCTGAAAAATTTTAATGATGTTACTCTTTAGAAAGGTTACAAATTATTATAACTATTTGTTCAATATGCCAGCAAATCAGAACAGCAGCAATTAGCTAGTTGTGCAAGAGAAGACATCACATTAAGAAAATCCTTTGGGCAGTGGGGGGAAGGGGGGGAGGGAGCCAAGATGGCAGAGAAGACACACCCGACTTTCTAAACTTTCTGATATCCTCACGACCAACATTAAATTCAGCCTCAAAAATAGTGATTGACTGGTAAAACACAGGAAGACTAGAAATACAACAACTCATCAGCTGAAGATAATCTGGAATTTCATCAGAAAAAAAATTTGTCCTGAGGGGCTGGGGAGAAGATCAGTGCAAGCAGGGAGAGAACTAGAGGCTAGCATACTGTGCAGACCGGGCAGGAGTGGTCTCTGTGGTTAGAAAATTACACAGATGACACTGGCATAGACTGATTGCTCTGCAAAACAGTAGAACAGCAGAGAAGCCACTCTGAAAAAAAAATGCCAGAGACTAACAGGATCTGGCTGTACCCGCCCAAAACCAACTGGAAGTAACAGCACAGATCACAACACAACCTTGCAGCCCCAACCCGCAGTACTGGGCTTTTACGTGGGGCAGTTGTGAACCTTCATGGCTCGGGGTCACAGTTGGGGAAGCCTCTAATCTGCAAAGTAGGGGGCTTGGCCTGGGGCCATAGAACTTTCAAAGGGCGATTTGCTTCTGGCAGAGACACTTCCTGTTTGAGACCTATTGGCTTTGGGTAGTGACACTTTCACTTCTTAGTCTCTAGCCTTAGGGCAGTCGCTAAAACACACAATGGGGTTCTCCACTGGGCACTTCCATAGCTCGGCCAGTGCTGAATCACTTCCGGTTGGGAGTGAGGAGGTACAGGACTTTTGCCCAGAGCACTCCCATACCTTGCAGCCTGAAGTCTGTTTACATCCTTCCCTGCTTTGCAGAAGAAGCTGGTAACCCTCTTGCCCTGAAGGCATGCCCTAATGGCTTTAAAAAATGAGTTAAAAAAAATCAAAAGGACAATGGCTAGCTTCTATACAGAAAAAAAGCAGATTTGCAACCCCAAGGAGACTAATAACAGTCTCCAGACAATACCCCAAAGGGGAATGTTACCTGTCTCCCTTTACATAATACTCTCCTAGAAGAGACCATTAAAAGTCTCAAAAGAGAGTTAGAAGAAAACTGGGGAAATGAAAGAGAAGCTTTGAAATATGAATTGGAAAAGGTAAAAAAATTCCCAGAAAGTACAGGGAAATAGAATTTGTGAATTTAAAAAGTAAAAAATTCTCAGGAAAGTAAGATTTGTGAATTGAAAAAGATAAAGAATTTACTAGAAAGTAGGATTTGCGAATTGGAAAAGACAAAGGAATTCACAAGAAAGTAGGACTTGTGAATTAGAAAAAGAAAATAATTCACTAAAAAAAAAAAAAATAGTGAAACGGAAAAAAAATTCCATAGAGTAAAACAACTCATTTAAAAATTCAATCGGACATATACAGAAAGAAGTAAAAAAAAAAAAAAAAAAAAAAAAAAAAAGCTAATGAAGAAAATAACTCATTAAAAATCCGAACTGAACAAATGGAAACCAGTGATTCACCGGAACAGCAAGAATCAGTCAAGCAAAACCAAAAAAAAAAAAAAAAAAAAGATAAATTGGAAAAAAAAAAAAAAACATGAAATATCTATTTAGAAAAATGAAAGCCCTGGAAAATAGATCTAGGAGAGATAATCTGAGAATTATTGGGCTTTCTGAAAATTATGATGAAAAAAAGAGTCTAAATACCATGTCACAGGAAATCATCAAAGAGAACTGTCCAGAGGTAATAGAATCAGAAGGGAAAATAGGCATTGAAAGAATTCATGGAACACCTTCTGAAAAAGACCCTAAAATAAAAACTCCAAGGAATATTGTGGCCAAAATTCAGAACTATCAGATTAAGGAAAAAAAATATTACAAGCAGCCAGAAAAAAAAATAATAATTCAAATGCTGAGATGCCACAATAAGGATCACCCAAGATCTGGCTGCCTTCACATTAAAGGATAGAAGGGCCTGGAATCTGATATTCCAAAAGGCAAAATAACTTGGAATGCAGCCAAGAATAAACTACCCAGCCAAGCTGAGCATTTTCTTCCAGGGAAGGAGATGGTTATTTAATGAAACAGATGAATTCCATTTGTTTTTAAGGAAAAAAACCTAGAACTAAACAAAAAAAAAAATTGATCTCCAACCATAGGACTCAAGAGAAACAGAAAAGGTAAAAGGAACTCTTGAGAATTGTATTTCTGTTGTGAATATACAAAAAGACTACATGTATAATTTGATTTTAATGATATAACATTTAAAAAAAAAGGAAGTAGAAATGAAAAAGGGATAATGTTAGAAAAGGGGAAAAGGGGGGATAAAAAGAGGGAAACTACATCCTATGAAGAGGCAAAGGAAACTTATCATGTCTGAGGAATTTAGAGAGAAGGAAGAACATTGTGTGAATCTTACGGTCATCAGAGTTGGCTCAAAGAGAAAATAATTGGCATACTTGTTTTACAGAAAATCTTTGCTCACCTCATTAAAAAGGGGGAGAGGAAAAGGAATCATGAGAGTAATAAAATTGTATATAATCTTTAAAGTGAAAATACCAGGAATAGGTCTGTTTCCCAAGATGATCAGGAGAACAAGAAAAGAACCCAAATGTTTTAAAATATGTAATAATATATGTATATATAATATAATAAAGTAAAATTATAATAATGTATAACAAAACATTTATAATGTTCTAAAATATTATTATATACTGTTTTTGTGATAGTACAAAGACTGGAAATTGATGGGAAACTCAACAATTGGGAAATGGTTAAACAAATTGTGGTATGTTATTATGATGTAATATTACTACGTTATGAGCTGATTGGTTTTAGAAAAAAAAAAACATTAAAGGATTTGTATGAAATAATAAAAAGTTCAGTGAGCAAGACCAAGAGAATACTGTATACATTAAGCGCAATATTGTTAAAGAATAATTGTGAACAAACTACTTATTCTAGTACTATAAATACTTTTTTCAACTATAAAGGAATTATAAAGGAAGATGATATCCATTTCAAGAGAAATAATAAAAACAAGCACACACAGCATGATTTCACATTTTTTAAAATAAATATTTGTCAAATTGTGATTTTCTTCAGTTCCAAGGAGGGAGGGAATTATGAAGAGAGAATTTAGAATGTAAAATGTCACCCACACCCCCCAAAAAAGAAAAGGACCATAAGTCAGTTGTCTGAAACAAATGTTTTCATGCTCATTCACACAGGGCAGGAATATGTGAAAAGAGCAGATTAATCTGAATAAAAGACTGTGTAATTTCTTAAAGAAAATACCCAAAGCAATATATTAAGTGATTGTAAAAATCTAATTACTTGTTTTTATGATTTCAAGGAAAATTCACTAATATTGCCCGGAATTTTAAAAAATTCAAAAAAAGACAAAATCTGGTAGATTTCAAATAAAAGAAAGGCTGAAATGAATCAACTCTAATGATAATTAAATATAAATTGTCATTAAGAATCAATTAGCATCATTAGAGTTTAATAAACTAGATGTACTACAACTCATCAAATCTGAAGCTCAGTATCTCAGCTTGCTTTATTGATGTAGTATTATGATCATATTTCAATAACTGCAGTTGGTATATAGATTTTATACTGAAAATTTTCATATGTAAATCTAACAATATTTTGTTAATAAAAGTAACAATAATAATAACAGGAAGATTGTTTTGCTCTGTAATTAAGTAGTTGTTACTTCAGACAAGTTAATTACCCTTTCTGGGACATCTTTATGTATAAAATTATTTGGGCCAGATGAACATAGAAACCTAAGATGGCAAACAGATATAAATCTAAAAAAAACTTTATACTTTGCATATATATTTGTTTTAGTGCTTTCTCCCTTATTAGATTATGAGATTGTTGAAGAAGGGATTATCTTTTGACTCCTTTTGTATCCCCAGAGCTAAACAACTTAGCATGATGTCTAGAACATAACAGGAACTTAATAAATGTTTTGTGATTGAACTCAAAGAATCATAGATGGTTTCATGGAGAACATGACACTTGAATCAAACCTTGAATTAAGAAAGAGAATCTAAGAAGTATACATTTTGCAATAAGATACACTATCACTGAATGTCCTCTTAATATACATATGTATACACATGCGTGGGTACACCCATTAAAATGAAACTTGAAATTAGAAATATTTCTTTCTTTGTACATGTAAGTCCAATGGTTCTAGAGTCACTTGATACAGACTACTTGTTTAATAAATTTGTTGATAGGATGATGATCACCCTAATAAAAATTCCATTAAGTAAGCAAGGTAGGTCATATGAAATTACCATTTTGTAGATTTCTATTTTATAAAAAGATATTTAGAAATTCTAAGTAGCTTAACAACATGCAAAAATTGGATGAAGCAAGACTTGAACCTATGTATTCTAATTTATACTCTTGTGTACTTTATATGTAAAGGAGAAGGAGTTTAGAAAGAAAAAAAAATCAATTTGTTTAAGCTAACCACTAACTACTCTCCAAATTCTCCATTATCAGTGACAGAAGTGGCAGAATATAGTATTTGAGGGATGTCCTTACTCCAAGAATGCTTAAAACATGGCTCACCAAATCTTGCTACAATGCAGATTTTTTTAAGGGAAGGGGAAGCAAATGATAAAAAAAGAAAGCAGTGAGAGACAATTTTGTAGAATGCGATATTTTAAGCTTGGGACAGTGACAAAGTCAACATAAGGACATGATGACACTCGTTTTCCAGACTAGGAGGATAGACTTTAAAGAAGCACTAAGGTTAGATACTATTAAACTCAGATTCAGAGATATGCCTAGAGCTTTCCAGTTCTCAAAATGAACTAACTAAAAATAGTTTAATTGCTGAAGCTTATACTTTAACTCAGTCTGAAATTCAGTGAGAAATTTAATGAGCTGGGAAAAGCAAAGATCTAGAAAAAATATGGGTTATGGCTAAGTGGTGCAGTGGATATAAATTTCAGACCAGAAGACAAAAAACCTGAGTTCAAATTTAGGTTCAGATATTACCTGTATGATACTGCTTTAGTTTCCCCATCTATAAAATTTGCTGGAAAAAGAAATGGGAAACTACTCCAGTATTTTTGCCAAGAAAGCCCAAAAAGAGATCACAAAGAATACCATGTGACAGAAAAACAACTGAATAATAAGAAGAAAGAATAAGAGTGTAAAAAATAAAAGGTAAAAATCTGTCATTCAAATCTGATCACAAATATTTTCAACCAAAATGTTATAATTTACTAGTGAGATAGATATTTTAATTAAGGAAAGAGATTGTCTTCTCTTTATCCTTTTATATAACAAAAGCCCTGAAAAATGGAGAGAAAACACCGACATTATTAATCATGGGATTTGCAGAGAAACCCTAAAGGAAAAAAGAAAAAGAAAACAATTCATAATCATCAGATATTCCATTTTTTCACCTGCCCAATCAGATGGGCAGAAAAACCTGAAAAGATGATTGTCTGAAAAATAATAGTAATTTTAAACTTATTATTAATATACATATTATTATCAGAGTGACATTATTCTAAATTTTATTTTGTGTGTACATGTATATTTGCATTTATATATGTGAATATATATAATCTAAAAATATACAAGTATGTATATGTATACATATTATCCTATCATCACTTAGAAAGCAATTCATGAATGTATCTAATGTTTTAAAGACTTTTTTGTATAATAATTTAAAACTGAACTAAGATATTTGAAATAACTTGTACATAAGCATCAATTACAGAAAGCTCTTTAAATGTTGGCAGTAAAAATTCATATGAAGAAGTTAGATGAGACATTTAGAGGGATGGATCAAAATATTAGTAAGGTCAAGAACAGTGTCATGAAATACAAAACCAAATTTTAACAGGAAAAGAAAAATGAAAAATAAAGCATGCTGACAGCAGAAGAAATGAGTGTGTAATATTTAGTTCCTCTAGTATAATACGTATAAGAAATCAGAATGTTAATCAAGCTGAACTAAGAAGCAAATGGCATTTATAGTATGAGCTACATACTGAGTTTCAAGAAAGAAAACAGCATCATTTTGTGAGTAATATGAAAAAAAGGTTAATAAATTTATAGTGAAGATTAAAAAAAAAAAGGGAGATGAGAAAAATAACTGAAGAGAGTCAATGAACAGAGAATCCTTCAACAGAATCCAATAGCTAGGTGAAAAGGGGCAAGAACACTAATGACACTGTCAAGTAAAAAGAATGCAAAGCCAAGGAGACTGCCAACATTTTAGCCATTCAGAATCATTAAACAAAATGACATGTAATTAGATACAGAAAAAGAAATGGCTTAGGTTGCAAGAAACAGATGTGCTCATTGAAAAGTAAATAGAAAATTAATCTGAATACATATGTATGAAATGCCTTTCTTTGTTCCTAGTACTAATAGCTATGTTATGTCTTGTGATTTTATATAGGACTAAAAGTTTTGCTTTTAATGAACATGCAATCTCCACAGTAAAATAAGATCCATATACATTGAATTAGGTGACAGTTCAAGCCAATAAGGTTTAACAATGTTAGGATTGAAAAAAAAGATTGAAAACATAAAAAGAAATGTCAATAATATAAAAAAATGTAATGGAAAACATAAATCTCTGGCTGAAGGAGACTAGCCAATTTGTTCAATACAGAGGAAAAAGATGGTGGGAAAAGTACTTAAACATAGATTTAAAAAGTTTCAGAGTAACTATTAATACAAAATTTTGGAAAAAGTAATTAAACTCATCTAATCAATTTGCTCTATCTTTACCATAAGGATTTTAATATTTGTAAAAGTCTATTAAGAGATTTGCAACTTGAGAAAGAAATTATTTCCAAAATTTAATTGAAATTATTTGGGTAAGACAGAATAGTCAACTATAGCAATCTAGTGTTTGACAAACCCAAAGATTCTAACTTTTGGGATAAGATTTCATTATTTGATAAAAACTGCTGGGATAACTGGAAATTAGTATGGCAGAAATTAGGCAAGGACCCACACTTAACACCATATACCAAGATAAGATCAAAATGGGTCCATGACCTAGGCATAAAGAACAAGATTACTGATCACAAAATAGAAAATTTTGGTTATATCAAATTAAAAAGCCTTTGTACAAACAGAACGAATGCAAACAAGATTAGTAGGGAAGCAACAAACTGGGAAAACATCTTTACAATTAAAGGTTCTGATAAAGGCCTCATTTCCAAAATATATAGAGAACTGACTCAAATTTATAAAAAATCAAGCCATTCTCCAATTGATAAATGGTCAAAGGATATGAACAGACAATTTTCAGATGATGAAATTGAAACTATTACCACTCACATGAAAGAGTGTTCCAAATCACTATTGATCAGAGAAATGCAAATTAAGACAACTCTGAGATATCACTACACACCTGTCAGATTGGCTAAGATGACAGGAAAAAATAATGATGAATGTTGGAGGGGATGCGGGAAAACGGGGACACTGGTGCATTGTTGGTGGAGTTGTGAACGAATCCAACCATTCTGGAGAGCAATCTGGAATTATGCCCAAAAAGTTATCAAACTGTGCATACCCTTTGATCCAGCAGTGTTTCTATTGGGCTTATACCCCAAAGAGATACTAAAAAAGGAAAGGGACCTGTATGTGCCAAAATGTTTGTAGCAGCCCTGTTTGTAGTGGCTAGAAACTGGAAAATGAATGGATGCCCATCAATTGGAGAATGGCTGGGTAAATTGTGGTAAATGAATGTTATGGAATATTATTGCTCTGTAAGGAATGACCAGCAGGATGAATACAGAGAGGCTTGGAGAGACCTACATGGACTGATGCTAAGTGAGATGAGCAGAACCAGGAGATCATTATACACTTCAACAATGATATTGTATGAGGATGTATTCTGATGGAAGTGGATTTCTATGACAGAGACCTAACTGAGTTTCAATGGATAAATGATGGACAGAAACAGCTACACCCAAAGAAGGAACACTGGGAAACGAATGTGAACTATTTGCATTTTTGATTTTCTTCCCGAGTTATTTTTACCTTCTGAATCCAATTCTCCCTGTGCAACAGGAGAACTGTTTGGTTCTGCAAATATGTATTGTATCTCGGATATACTGCAACATATTTAACATATATAGGACTGCTTGCCATCTTGCGGGGGGGGGGGGTTGGGTTGGAGGGAGGGAGGGGAAAAAACGAAACATAAGCGAGTGCAAGGGATAATGTTGTAAAAAATTACCTTGGTATGGATTCTGTCAATACAAAGTTATTATTACATAAAATAAAATTTAAATTAAAAAAAAAAAAGAAGAAGAAATTATTTGGGTATAGAACTAAATAGATGGTGAGGGAGGGAGAACCATGCAGATAAAATTTATGACCATTTTTTCATTGTTATTGTACAGGTTGAAATTCATCTTTCAAGCTAGATGAATATCAATAGATTTACAGTTATCCCTTTCAAGAAGCAGCTAGTAATTTACAAACAGCTGAAGATAAAGGTGCAACAATGCAGATGTGGCAGACAATGCCTGTTTTTTAGACACCTGTCTGCTGAATGAAACATACTGTGAAATTCAGCAACACTATGTTAATCATTGAACCAGAACTTTTCAATCTATGAACAATTATTCATTTAGTAAACTTATAACTAAATGCAACCTTTTCCTCTGAAATGTTAAAATAGCCATGAGGGGATTGTGTCAGAAAAGTGATAAATGGAGAAGGGTTAGCACTGATTAAAAAGGGCTTCTTCACTTTGCAGCACAGAGCCTTGTCCAATAGCACCTTCCCTAATGTAGTAGTGGCAATGAAAATGGAAGTATGAAAAACTCTAAAATCAGTAAATATTTATTCTATTCAGGGAGCTTGTATGTTTATAATTACATTAGGACAACTGTATTCAATACTAAGTAAAGATAAAATTGGTTCATGATGGGTAGCAAAGATTAAGCACTTCATTTATTTTGAATTAATTAGGGACCTTATATGAAGGTCATGTATTATATCTGGCAATTTAATACTTTGTCATATTATAGAAGTACTATTCCCAGCACCCAAATTTAAGTCAAAGAATAAAGATATAAAGTTCATAATTTATGAACTTTAGTTTTCTAAAGAAGGCTAAATGAGTATATCTTTCTATACTATTGCAAGTATACATATGTATATATAAATTAAGATACACACACACACACACACACACACACACACACACACACAAAATCCAATCATTAGAAAACAAGGATAAAATGTTACTCATATGGATGTTAGTACTGTCTTTTACATTCATTCACACTTCTAGATATTGCTTTTGGCTATCTTCTAAGCTCTGTGACAATATCTAAAAAAAAAAAGTCCTCATTACTATTTAATTGAATTACCACAATAGTTTTCTAATATATAATTCTACCACTAAATCAGTTATGCTACTGATCCTAAAATGGGGAAATGGGCTATAAAATGACTTTTCAGGGGCAGTTCCTTTGATGATGGAAGTATGTATGACCCAAAAACTCCAGTTTGTGGGATAAGAACTCACTATTTGACAAAATTTGCCGGGAAAATTGAAAAACAGATCAACACCTAACCTTAGACCAAGATAAGGTTGAAATGAGTTCATGATTTAGACATAAAGGTTGACACTATAAACCATTCAGGAAAACATGGAATAATCTACCTCTCAGATCTGTGGAGAAGGAAGGAATTTATGTCCAAAAAGAATTAGAGAACATTATGAAATGCAAAATGGATAATTTTGATTATATTAAATTAAAAACTTACTGTACAAACAAAACCATTGCCTAAATAAGAAATGAAGCAAATAATTGTGAAAAAAATTATATCCAAGGATTTGAATAAAGGCCTTATTTCTAAAATATATAGAGAATTGACACAAATGTATAAGAATAAGATTGCAAGCCATTCTCCAGTTGTTAAATGGTCAAAGGATATGAACAGACTATTTTCATCTAAAAAATTAAAACCATTTCTAGTTATATGAAAAAATGCTCTAAATGACTATTGATTAGAGAAATGTAAGTTAAAACAATTCTGAGGTACTGCTATATACCTCTCAGATTGGCTAAAATGAAAGGAAAAGATAATGCCAAATATTGGAGGGAATATAGGAATATTGGGAAATACATTGTTGGTAAAGTTGTGACCTGACCCAATCATTTTGGAAAGCAATTTGGAACTATGTCCATAGAGCAATCAAAATGTACATACCTTTGATCTCTCAGTGACTCTATTGGGCCAGTATCCCAAAAAAATCATAAAGGAGGGAAAGGGACCCATATGTGAAAAAATATTTGTAGCAGCCCATTTTGTAGTAGTAAGAAACTGGACACTGAATAGATGCCCATCAGTTGGAGAATGGCTAAATAAGTTATAGAATATGAATGTTATGGAATATTATTGTTCTGTAAGAAATAATCAGCAGAATGATTTCAGAGAGGCCTGGAGAGATTTACATGATATGACACTAAGTAAAGTGAGTAGAATCAGGAGAACATGACCACAACAACAGCCAGATTATATAATGATCAATTCTGACACACATGGCTCTTTTCAACAGCGAGGTGATTCAGGTCAGTTCCAATGGTCTTGTGATGAAGAGAGCCATCTACACTCAGAGAGAGGCCTATGAAAACTGAATGTGGATCACAATATACTATTTTCATTATTTTTTTGTTATTATTTGCTTGCATTTTGTTTTCTTTAACATTTTTTTTCTTCTTGATCTGATTGCAGCATGATAATTGTGGAAATATGTATAGAAGAATTGCATATGTAACATATATTGGGAATTGCTTGCTATCTAGGGAATTAGGGAAAGAGGAAAAAAAAATTGGAATACAAAATTTTGCAAGGGTGAATGGTGAAAACTATCCATCCATGTGTTTTAAAAGTAAAAAGTTTTCTTAAAAAAAATTAATTAAAAAAAAGATGATGAGCAGGATGATTCAGGATGATGGAATGATAACAACCAAAAGAACATTATACATAGCAATAAGATTATACGATGATCAACTCTGACAAATATGGTTCTTTTCAGCAGTGAGGTGATTCAGGACAATTTCAATAGACTTGTGATAGTGAAAACCATCTGTGACAAGAAAAAAGGATGGTAGGGACTGAATGTGGATCACAACATAGCATTTTTGCTTTTTTGTTGTTGTTTGTGTTTTTTTTTCCTTATTTTTTCCTGTTTTATCTGATTTTTCTTGTACATCATGATAAATGTGGACATATGTATAGAAGAATCAAACATCTTATGGGATTATTTGCTGTCTAGGGGAGGAAGTAGGGGAAATGAGGGAGAAAAATTTGGAATACAAGGTTTTGCAATGGTGAATGTTGAATATTTTTACATATATTTCAAAAATCAAAAGCTACAAAAAGAAAAAAATAGAGAAAAAAGAAAGATTTTTGAAGAGTAGAAACTACAAGATGCCACATTTGAGCCATTCATACTAGTATTTCCACTCTTTTGGCATCTTGTACTCCTTCAAATGGTTCTTTGTGAATCGATGTCTCTTTCTGGGTTGGTTCTTTTTAATCTGGCACAAAGTAATTAGTGTTCACTAGCAAAAATCAGTGAATTCATTTTGCTAAGGTTCTGTTCATAGCCACCTATGGTGGCTAGGTTGCTGTTTTCTTAACTAAAAATGTGATGCTTGGAGCTTTACCTATCTCTTTTGTCAAGGGAAGAAATGCAAGAATGAAATAATAGTACAATTACAAATAAATGTATAGTATAATTAACAGAATATTGTATTGAAAAATAAAATAATCTAGACTGTAGTTTCCTGTTTATGAAAGATTTAAAAAAATATTAAAACTCTATTACTACCAAAAAAAAAGTATGTGTGATCATGTAATGGAGGGAAGTAAAAGATGGTTCATATCCCCTCCTCTATCACAGCCCATAACAGGCTTTTGTACATCACAACTATTTGTTCTATCCTCAAAATTCACCCAATTTACTCTCTCCTACCAAACTGGTGATATAACTAAAATGTAGGTATCTATAGCAACTTCACATGTAAAATTTCATGCTGCTCTTCACTTACAAGACTTCTACAGAACCTCTTGGCGTCCTCTCAAAAAAATAGATTCTGTAACCTGGGGCAATAGTAGATAAATCCCACAACACAAATTCTCATTTATGATTTTTTTTGGGGGAAGGGTAAACACCAAAAGATGAACAGTTAGGAATACCTTGTAATTGCATTAACAATTTCACCAAATTCATCCCAGGGATGTTACCATTCCTGGAGACTCCCAGGTTTCTAGTTATCATTATCCCTGAATACTCATTAAACTAGGACAGATAACATGCCAGCAACCACAAAAAATGAGAAACAGAATAAATGGAGATAATCCATAGAGGGAAGGGATATAAGGTTTCTCATGGACAATGGTATTTTGACTCAGACCTAAGAAAGCAGGGAAGTTAAGAGGCAGTGTTCAGGAGGGTGAGAATTCTAGCCATACTGGAAAAACAATGAAAATGCAGAGTTAGAAGATTACATGTTGGAAGAACAGCAAGGCTGATGTATGTGAATTACAGAAATAGAGCCCATATGAGTGGCAGGACAGTGGAGCTCTTAACAATAATAGAGAAATTAAGAAGAACAGGGTTTTGGAGGGAAAAATAAAGATTTCAGTATTGAACATGTTGAGTTTAACATGTCAACAGGAGAAACAGATTGAGGGTCTTATGCATAGTTAGAGAAAGGATTATAAAAGTTAGCATAGCTAATTATCATCATCATAGATATAATAAAGAGGAAATGATGCAGTTGACCCAAAGTGTTGGAAATACATATTAGGCTGCCAATAACCACAAAAGAATAAGTAACTCTGAGGTTCTCAATAGGCAGAACATAAAAACAAAATAGTGAAATTTTAAACTGAAACTTGAATCACATTGATAGTTTTGTCCCATCTCCAGCTGGATGATGCAAGTAAGTAGAATGCTAGACCTGAAATCAGGAAGATTCCTAAACAGAAATCTGGCCTCAGATTTGTAATCCCACTATGTGATCCTGAACAAGTCATTTGACCCTATTTTCTTCAGTTCTTCATCTATAAAAGGAGCTTGAGAATGAAATGGCAAATCACTATCTTTGTCAAGAACACCCAAAATAGTCATGAAGAGTCCAAAAAAAAACTCTGCAACAAGGACAATACTGACACAAACCACCATCATCAACAACAAAACAGTAATTTCTCTTTCACTCATAAGACTGTAAATTATTTCACTTTATATTGCTGCTGCCAAGCTATAGTCTAAAACCTTATCTAGCATATAGTCTAAAACTTTTATCTAGGAACTTAGAGCTTACTTACTGAATTTGATAAAAATACAAAGTAAGAATGAAGAAATATGTGAAGTTGGAAGGAATCAGATTACTAGTTATTGGTATTGTGCATATCCTTTGATCCAGTAGTGTTACTACTGGGCTTTATATCCCAAAGAGATTTTAAAGATGGAAAAGGGAACCATATGTGCAAAATTGTTTGTGGCAGCCCTTTTGTAGTGACTAGAAACTGGAAATTGAATGGATGTCCATCAATTGGAGAATGGCTGAATAAATTGTGGTATATGAATGTTATGAATATTATTGTTCTGTAAGAAATGACCAGCAGAATGATTGCAGAGAGTCTTGGAGAGACTTACATGAAATGATGCTAAGTTAAATAAAGATTATAGGATGATTAACTCTGATGGCTGTGGCTCTCTTCAACAATGAGATGATTCAAACCAGTTCCAATTATTTGCTAATGAAGAGAATCAGCTACACCTAGACAGAGTACTATGGGAAATGAGTGTGGACTACAACATGGCATTTCTACTTTGTCTGTTATTGTTTGCTTGCATTTTTGTTTTCCTTCTCAGGTTTTTTTTTCTTCTTTTTTTCTAGATCCAATATTTCTTGTGCAGCAAGATAACTATATAAGTATGTATACATATATTGGATTTAACATATACTTTAAAACACTTAACATGTACTGAACTACCTGCCATCTAGGGGAGGGGGTAGGAGGATGGAGGGGAAAAACTGGACACACATTTTTGCAAGAGTTAACGTTGAAAAATTACCTATATGTTTTGTAAATAAAAAGCTATAATAAAAAAGACTAGTTATTGGTGTGCTTTAAATTTGATAAACATTTAAGAAACTACTTAGAATACAGAAAAGTCAGAGTTGAAATAGTATTCTACTTCACTGTAAGAAAGAAATAAGAAACTAAGGAATGCATGGCTAAATAGAATACTACTGCTCTGGACAACTGATAGTTCCAATCCTTTATCACAATGTTAAAAAAAGTTCAACATTTGGCATGGTTTCTTGTATTTTTTATATTGTAACCTACTCTATTATAATTTTTACTTTGCTGTGGATTTTCTCAGTAATCCTTTGATTTATGTCATATAGCTATATGCAAGAAAAATAAATTATTTGGTTGATTTAGTTTGATATAAGCATTAAAAAATGGAATAGAATTTAACAGCGTAACTTTAGGTTAGTCACAAGATAAAGTGTAACCTTGGCTTTTTACCAAATTTAGACATATATAGGATAAGAGAAGAAATACTAGAAACAAATAGATGAATAAAACTGAGAATGTTTAACAAATTTTTGTCTTATTTGGGGAGCAATGTGTTAAATTTGGAAGCAGAAAACCTGGGTTCAAATACTAGTCTTCCCACTGACAATCTGAATGACCTTCAGCAAGTTTCTTGACCACCGGGCCTAAATTTCCTACATTTCTTAAATTAGAAAGATAGAATAAGTTATCGCTAATATTTCTATCTGCACTAAACCACTGATTATAAAGTTCTTTAAGCTTTATAGGGAGCAAGTTAAAGAAATGCACTGATATAAGAAAAAAAGAAGATTTGTGAAGAACAGGTAATTGTCTAATTTGAATGAAATGTGTTAAAGAGGCTAAGAAAATGCCTAGAAATATATGCTAAAGCTGTTTTCTGGAGAACAATGAATGTTATGTTTTGTAATTCATATTTCAGACTGAAGGCAATCAGGAGACACTGAAGCAACTGAAGCAGTGATAAAGGAAGGATACATTTTAGGAGGAAATAATTTGGTGTTTTGTTTATATTTAGTTTGAAATTTGGCATAGAAATCAGGGGAGAAATTTCAATAAGCCTTTGAAATCATGGGAAGGGAAGAAGAACAAAAAAAAGTTAGTAGAGGAAACATATATAAATATGATTTATCAATCTCTATCTATATATTAGGATTTAGTTTTCAAATCTGCATTAGACATCCTATGAAATCTAAAACAATGGATGACTTTTACTTCACTCTTCTCCCAATTCTATTTTATTTGAACACAGAAACATACTACTTTCAATATCGACTCTAGTTTTTAGTTAATAAGAATAAGAGACCAGGTGAATTTTAAACTCTACACTTATTAATTTTAACATTTTTAACCAAAAAAAATCAACAAAACACACTAAAATTCTCTAATGAATTTCATTTATGAAAAGCCATGGGAAGGAACATTCATGCATCCACAGAAATAGTAATATAAATGTAATTTTGTTGTTTCTTTTCATAATTTCTGCCTGTGGTTCGTTTTAGAGGTTGTATGTACAAAAGGGCAACAACTTATTTGGCTATTGTACACATTTGCATATCTATTTTTCCTAATTCTAAAAGCAGTAACAAACATATTGAGGAGGAAATTTTAGATCATTCATGACAAAATGTCAATTTTTAAACTTAATTGGTGCTTTGCCTAATTCATGAAGAATTGCACTTACTCTTAAAAGAGAATAATGCACACATATTAGAGATGTTGGGCAAAGAAATGTAAAAACAAATATTGTTAGAAATTTTCATTCAAAACAATCAAATATGAAATCAGTTCCTAGGAATTTTTTTTAAAAAGGTGCCTGCAATCTCTTTTATTTCTTTCACCTCTTTCTTGCTTTCCCCCCACCCCCAATACCACATTGAAAACATTGATGCCTCAACATTTTATTTGTCTTTGTAAAATTTATCAGTTTTCTTCTATTTCTTCAGTAACACTCCCATCTTCACAAATTGTTTTCTAAACTTCCTTCTCCTGAAAATATTATTTTGTGTGTGTGTGTGGGGGGGGGGGATCCTGCATTATTTTAGTTTGTTCTACATTCTTTCCCCCACCAAACATACTTAATTTTTTTGGTTACTATCTGCACTCTAATCATTAAGATCTTATAAAAAGACACAAGAAGCTGATCCAATATCCTGTAATTCTCCTTAAGTTTGAATAGCTATTCACAACAATTTACTTCTTTGCTCTCCCAAAATGTCGGGGAGAGTGTGGGGGTTGGTGGGTGGGGAGAAAGAAGGTGTTTCTGACAAGATAAATAGATAACCAAAAACTTTCCTTATGTTTCAGGGCACCTAAATTTTTCATATCAGTGTTTACTTCTTTTCTTTTTCTCTCTCCCTTCCTTTCCTTTCTTCCTTCTTCACAATTTTCATCAGAAAAGACTATAAAGGATAAAGGAAGCATAACAATGGAAAAGGATACTTCAAACTAGGTAAATATTACAGAACTTGAACATTTGTGTTTAAAATAATAAATATTTCAGAAAAGATATAATTCTTTCCAAGATTTCAGTCGTAAGATATTTATCAAAAATAAATTATATGGACTGCTTGCCATCTTGGGGGGGGAGGAGGGAGGGAGGGGAAAAAACGAAACATAAGTGATTGCAAGGGATAATGCTGTGTAAAAATTATCCTGGCATGGATTCTGTCAATACAAAGTTATTATTAAATAAAAAAAAAAAAAAAAAATAAATAAATAAATAAATTATATGAATCAGCTATAGAATTTTATGTTAATGCTGGGCATTGTTGGGTCAAGGCAGGAGGGAGAGGTAGAGTATCTTGGAATCTTAAGTAAAGAAACTCAGTTTTGGAAGGTATTCCCAATCTCACTTCCAAAAGTTCTCATCTGATGAATGTTTTCAGCCATGACAACTCAGCAAAACTGCCTACCAATAAACAGATAAGGAAGTGATATGAACTATTGCTCACAGCAATGAAAGCACATATTCTAGAAATGTTGAGTAATTATTGAACACAGGAAAACAGGATAAAAAATTTAGAGCCAGAAGCTGGAAATGGGACAGCAACGTTTCCCAACATACAATTTTTCAAATATATTGATACAATGTATTTTTAAATAAAATAGCTAATCTTTACTACCATCTCTTTTTGACAACAGAGAAAATGCTGACTTTTTTTTTTTTTCTTTTCTAACTCTTGACATATTTTGCTCTCTCTACAGATATTCTACTACAGCAAATAGCTACACATCGAGGGTTTGTTTATTTGGGCTGTATAAAAAAGAAAAAAATAAAGAAAATGTCATCATCCTATATTTCTTTTTTGAAAAGAATTACAGACCAAAGCCCTTGAAAAATTAGAATAGAAAACTACTTTGTGAATTTTCAGAAGTGCCAACTAATGCCCACTGTATTTAAAGAAGAAATACAATTTAACATAAGAAGTAGCATATTGTCTTTAAAACGGCAGTGGTGCTTACCAATTTTTCTTCCTGGCAATCTTATGACCCTGATTCTGAAGATATAAAGATAAATGCAGGGTATCAAATATTTCCATGGTAACAGATGTTGATGTCAAAATATAAAGTTATGAATTCAAGGTAGAAATAGCATATCCATGTTTAAAGGTTAATGTTGTCATTAGGTCCAAGCAAAGGATGAGACCAGGTGACAGAATTTGTTTAAACAAAATAAATGTTATTTCTAAGAATACATTTTTTCATGTATTATTCATTACTAAATAGGTAATATGAATCAGGATAGCACAATTTATAGAGAGCTGCCCTTGACATTGAAGAAAACCCGAAATGAAATCCCACTGACACATGGCTGGTTGGGTGCCCATATGAAAGTTATGTAATCTCTCAGTGTCTGACCAATTAGCTAAAATTAAGAGTTAGTTAGAAAGGGCTAATTTGCATTGTTAGAGTAAGTTTCTCACTTAAAGGACCAATAAGATCATAGATTACATAAAACCAAAAAAAATATATAGCAACAAGCATTTGCATAACTGTAATTTGTAATGTATTTACATATGCTATTTCACTAAAACCTTAAAAAAATTATGGATTATAAAAAAAAAAATACAATTTGAGTAATCTGTTAACTACACAACAAAATATACATGCAATTTAGTTGATGAAATGCATGGTGTTTCTACAAAATTATATTAGAGCATCTTTAAAAACTAATTTTAACCAAACTTATTAAAACTATTAAGCTATTCAGGCTTAGCTTCTAAAAATTGCACATTTATTGGTAATTTGAAGTAAACACTTTTTTTTTCTGCTACAAAATTGACACTGACCAGCATGCCATGTCAAGTTCTGATACTGCTTTAGACAAAACTGACTATGCCAAATTGGCAGAATAAGATTTTTGGATCAAAATTTGTTAAAACCTAAGTATTAGATTGTGGATAAAGTATAATCACTATTTTGTTTTGGGGAATAATAGCATAAATAAGCAAAAGAGAATTAAATACTGAGATTTAAAGATATAGTCAGACATTAATGATTTTCTTTTAAGTTTTAGAAAAGCCACAGAGGCCTAAAGACAGAGGAGATATCTTTAAGGAGAAAAGTCATGAAATATGAAATGTTCTATTAAATGATTTTAAAAATGTAGCATAGTGCCATTGAATAAATTATATACACAGTGAAGTAGAAGAAACTTCTGCAAATCTGAAATTGTAGTGAAAATCCTAGCCCTCTTATGGGCAATGGCATTTTAATTATCATTTCTTTTAAAAAATATATTTGACTTATGCTGACTGTAAGAAATATTAGTTCTGGGGGTCGAGCCAAGATGGCAGAGTAAAATCAGGAAACTGCTCAAGCTCTGCCAGTTTCCCTAGAAAACAAACATGAAACCAAGCCTCTGAAAAGAGTGTGATGGAATAAAATTGCTCTCCAGTGCAAGATAAACTGGAAAAATGTCAAGAAAAGTAGTCTTGTTGGCGTGAAAAGGATGTTCAGCCCTCCTCAGATAGACTCTGGTTGAGACAGCATTATGTTTCAGGGAAGGAGATGGAGCTTCAATGAAATAAGAGACTTTCAATCCTTTCTATTGAAAAAAAACCAGAATTAAACAGAAAAATTAATATACAAACACAGGATTCAAGAACACCATAGAAAGGTAAACAGGGAGAAATATATATTTAAAGGTCAAACTGATTACATCCCTATATAGGAAAACAATATCTAAGTCTTGGGAACTGCATCTGTCACTGGGGCAGACAGCGGGGTACACCACATGGACTGAGGGTATAGTTGTGAATGGTTTCAGATGTGATATCAAAGAAAAAGACATTAAGGGATGGGAAATAGTCTATACAGAAGAAAAATAAGAAAGGGGAGGTATAACAGAACAACTAGTTCACATGAAGAGGTACAAAAAGACCTATTATAAGGGGAAAAAGGGAGGGGAATGAGCATTGTCTGAAGCTTAATTCATTTAAAGAGGGAACAATTTAATCATTCAATAGGATATAGAAATTTATTTAACCCTATAAAGAAGTAGGAGGAAAGAGAAGAAAAAGAAAGAGAGGGACAGGATAGAAAAGAAGGCAGAAACTAGGGAAAATGATAAGGAGGGGGAGAGAGGAGGTTGATAGAAGATAAGGTGTGGATGGGGTAAGTAAAAAAGAATTTTGAAAAGTGGGACTGAAAAAAAGACAAAATGAGAGAAGAGTGAATTATTTTTGAAAATTCAAAGTTCTTTTAATAATCCCAGAAACAAAGAACTATGTGTTCAATAAAAATATTGTGGAGGTTGTTTAACAGTATGCCACAGAATATTAGTATTTCCCAACAACAAAAAAACAGTAGCAGTAGTTATGAGAAATCTCAGCCCAAAGATGGTAAAGAGATCTGACAACTAATCAGAAAGATATTACAAGGTATCCTTTGCTGACACTGCATGCACCTAGCACTGGCTAATAATTGTACTGCCCATATGAAGTACTGGTTGTAGTTACAGAATTGGCCAAATGGAAAAAGGAGGTACTCATAGAAGAAAATAATTTCTTAAAATTAGAATTAGAGGAAGTTAATGACTCCATGAAACATCAAGAAATAATGCTGTTTGTCCTTCATTCTCAAAGAAGACCTAGTGAGTGCTGCCATGACATCCAAGTGAATTGGACTTAAGTCATTAGCTATAATGTTCTTGTTTGGTTTTCTGGAGGTCTTGGGAGCATCCTTCTTTTCAGCCAAGTAATCACCACAATAATAGCCATATGTTAAAGTCCAAATCCTTTATTATCTTCTTCACCTGGTACTCAGCTAGCTTTCTCGTGGCCATTAGAGGGGACTTGATTTCAGTGGAGAAAATGCAGGAGGACAGGCCAACCACCACAAGGCTGATGAAGATAGAATGAATCTTTCTCCTTAGCTTGAGCTCCTGTCTCCAGTCTTCTTCTGTCTCTAGCTCTGACTCTGGCTTAGTTTGTCCAAGTTTATATGCTCTCTTATAATTATATTATCATAGGTGTGAATCTTGTGGAACTATATTAAGTACTAAGTATATGTACTGAACTAGAGAACTATTAAGTACCATGCTAAACTAGATAACCATTGTCTTATCAATTCCACTGACTTAACACCTTGTAAAAATCCTTGTTTCAAGTTCAGAGTTCTGGCCCACAACAATTAGCCTCTGAAGCCACTTGGATGTAATGGCAAGATATAGATCAGGGTGACTAGAGATGGCCATGGATGCAGTGGGAGACCTTGGCCTTTCTAAGCTAAAGTCTATAATAGATCTCAGTTTGAGACAATACCCAATCGGTGTTTAAGGCAAAGTAAAAAGTGAGGCAACTAGTCAGTTCAGCAACAAAGCTTTTTTCTTTACTTTTCTTTCTTCTTCCTTTCCTTTTCTTCTGTCCATATTAGCTATCATACATACATACACCTATAAATGCTCTGCCCAAAAAGAATATAAATTTTGATCTCAGAAATCTTGGAAGAAAATTGGGGTTAAGACCAAGCCTTAAATTCAAATCATTCTAGCTTTCATAGATTGATTAACAATAGGACACAGGACAAAAACCAGTTGATCATTATTTATTCTCTGATTGACCTCAGAATAAACAGAAATTGGTTTTGTTTTGGCCAGAGACCAGGAAGGTTTTCTCCATTCTTTGTCTTATTTCTAACCTGGCCTTAATCACTAATTAGGCACTGCCTAAAGTCAAATTGAGACCAGTTGAAGACTTTGGCTTAAAAAGGCCAAGATTTCCCACAGCATTCAGGGCCATCTTTAGTCAGCCTGATTTATATCTTGCAATTGGACCCAGATGGCTTCGAAAGAGAAATTGAGATTGGTGACTTTACAGAGCCCTCCCTCAAATAAATCCAATTCACATGTACATCATGGCATCACCTGCTTGATTTCATGGTCATATGGACCTTTTTCAAAAAATACCAAAACAAAGTCAAAAGAAGGGGGGAAATAGGAGAAAATGTAAAATATCTTAAGAAAAATAAATGATCTGGAAAACAGATCAAGAAGATACAATGGATTATTGTACTACCTGAAAATCAGGATTAAAGAAAAGGCTTAGATATTACATTTCAAAAAATTATCAACGAAAACTACCACAATATCTTAGATCCAGAGAGCAAAATAGAACTTGAAGGGAATCCACTGATTACCTCTTGAAATTTCTTGCTGAAATTTAATCTCCCAGAAATATTATAGCCAAATTCTGGAGTTCCCACGTGAAAGAGGAAATATTGCAAGCAACTAAAAAGAAGTGATTAAAAATATCATTGAGCCATAATCAGGATCACATGAGATTTAGCCACTTGCATATTAAAGGAGTAGAAGATTAGAATAAGCTATTTTAGAAGGCAAAAGGGCCTTCTATATATCAAGATTGGCTTATACTCAAGAATCACCTATCCAGCAAAGGTGAATGCAATTCTTCAGGGAGAAAATTTATATTTTATGAAATCAATGAGTTTTCAAGAATTCCTGATCAAAAAAAAACTAGAACTGAATAAAAAAATCTGACATTCTAATATAAGACTCAAGAGAAGCATAAAAAGCTAAACATAAAAAGCAATCATGATTTATAGTAGAGGAGAAACAGAGAATGTGAGTGGGATAGACTCACCCATAATATGAAAGCTGAAAGAAAAACAGATTAGAAACCCAAATCCAACAATATATTGCTTACAAGAGACACTTGAAACAGAAAATCACATAGTGAAATAAACTAAAGAACTAGAGATTGTTTCATTTGGGGAGCCAGGGGTAGCCATCATGATCTCAGACAAAATTTCACAAAAGTGAAATTAAACTTAATTAAAAGAAACAATCAGTTTTCTTTTGCAGCACAATAATTGTGGAAATATGTGTAGAAGAATTGCACATGTTTAACCTATATTGGATTACTTGCCATGTAGGGGAGGGGAGGGAAAAAGGGAGAAAAAAAAAATTGGAACATAAAATTTTGCAAGGGTGAATGATGAAAATTATGCATGTTTTGAAAATAAAAAGCTTAAAAAGATAAAGAATCAGATAAATTATATTTTACTCAAAGGTATCTCAGAAAATCAAGTAATATCAAATATATATATATAGTAAGTTTCTCTAATAACAGCCTTGTATCTCAAATATATATTGGCTGTTGAATTGAGTAAAATTTACAAAAAAAACAAAACAAAACAAAACAAAACAAAGCAATTCCTCAATTGATAAATGGTCAAATAATTTAAAGACAGTTTTCATAAACAGAAATTAAAGACATTCATATGCATATAAAATACTTTTAAGACAAATGCAAATTAAAACAACTGACATAACATTTCATATCTGTAAGAAGTAATAAATGCCCAAGGGGATGAGGTGGAAAATAGGCATAATTAATAAATTTCTGGTAGAGTAGGGAATTGATTCAATAATTCTGTAAAATAATTTGGAACTATAGCCAAAGAGCTAACCAACAGCCTAGTACCATAGTAAAACTAGTACTACGTCTGAAACCCAAAGAGATTTTTTTTAAAAAGAAAAAGACCTAGTGTACAAAATTGTTTATAGCAATTCTCTTTGAGGTAGTAAAGAATTGGAGATCAAAGGAATACTCAACAATTGGGGAACAGCTGAACAAGCTGTAGAGTATTATTGGATAGAGAACTATTCTATAAGAAATTACAAAGGGGTGGTTTCAGAAAAAAACAAAAAACATGGCAAGACTTACACGAACTGATGCAAAGTAAAATGAGAACTGAGTGATCATTGTGCACAGTAAGAATAAAGTTTTAATGGTGACTAATTATAAAAGACTTGGCTTCTCATATAAATATAATGATCCAAACTAATTCCAAAAGATTCATGATTAAAAAAAAAAAAAAAAAAAAAAGCTATGTACATCCACAGAAAGAACTGATGAGCTTTAAGAGCAAAGTAAATTATGATGTTCTCACTTTATTTAAAAAAAAATATATAGTCACATGGTTAATATGGAAATGTTTTAATTGCTTCATATGTATATGTATACCTGATTCTATATTACTTGGCTTCTCAGTGGGCAGAGAAGGCAGAGAAGCAATGGAGACAATTTAGAATTCTCAATTTATAAAAGCAAGAATGAAATAAATAAATAAATAAATGGCTGTTTTGGAAATCTTAAATAAGAACATCAATTTGTCTTATGTACCACAGTTCCCATACACACACACACACACACACACACACACACACACACACACACATACACACACATATACATACATGTAGATGTACATTGCACTTTTTCAGGTAGAAGGTAAGGAAATAGTGTTCAGGGAACTTAACAGGTTGTCAGTAGGTTTCTAAAATATATACAAAACTATATAATATGTAGACAGTGAAACAACTTTAAATCTCTACTTTGAGGTTTGTCAGAGTTTTTATCATCTTAAATCTGAGAAAAAATCCTTCCATTATCCTTTGATTAGTCCAGATTTTTATTTATCTATCTATCTATCTATATAGTTTTGCTATAGAGACCATAGAATACTCAAAAGTATAGAGAAGAAAACAGATGATACTATAAAAATTAAAAAGGATAGCCAGATATGGAAATTGCTTCTTTGAAGCAGTTCTGTGTAGAAAGTATTAAATTATAGTATCTTATAGTTAATAATCCCTATTTATCAATTTATTTGACTGATATTGATAAATCCAGAAAAGAATATATTTCTACATAAATATGTGGATACAGATTTATACACTCTATGTCCAAAGGAAACAAAACAAGGAAAAAATGACTTGAATAAAGGGAAAGATCTAGTTGACATAAGAAGAGTTTATTAACTTAACAAGTGACAGATTTCTGAAATGTTTGGTAGAGATTTTGCCACTCTCATACCTAAAGATTTAGAAGAAAGGAGCAACTGCCCAAGACAGCAAAAATTGTCATAAATTTAAAGGGTGACCTAAATTATGTTGAAGTCTCTTACTTTGTTTCATTGATATATTACAAAGAAGTTATTTTATAAGAATCATTTGTAAAGGATATTTAAAAATTATTATTTGAGTACAAAGAATAACCCACATAATAGGAAGTACAAACTTTTGAGTCATGGTCAAAAAATTAAAGCTGTTTCAAATTCTGAAGCAATTTGATAAGCACCTGAAACCTATTCAAAAATAAGAACTTATTGTTACCTTCATAATTTGCAGTGTCACAATTTCTCACAAATATGAATCTCAGAAAGAAACAAAATTTGAATAATGCATTAGTGTTCTAGTAGCCTTATGTGGACTGTCAGTGTGTATTCCAATAGCTCATTATGATTTATCTTCATCAGCCATAGGCCAAAATTACTAGACTCCAATTACTTTGCTTCCTGTGTTCAAGGAAAAAAGGAATTATGTCAGGCCTACCACAGGAGATGGCTTATAATGCCTGAGGTAAAGAAAGTAATCTACTGTTCTCTGACATTCACTGCCTGAAAGTCATTCACATTAACAACCATTCAAACTTGTTTAGTGCAAGCCAATTGCTTCTATTTCCCTCTTGTCAGTAACATTAGCTTCAATTCAAATTTAACTCTTATAAAATTAAAAAATAAAATAAAATCCAGTGAGGCTTGACAAGGGCATATATGACTTCTGACAGAACATAATGCTCCTGAATTTATCAGCATTAATATACTAAACTTGAAATTTCAATTTTCAAAAGGAAAATTCTGAATTTTGCCAGTTAATAGTTATATTAATTTTCTTACTCATTCTTTGTCCCAGTATGTGTTTCAGAATGGGGGAAGAGGAAAGAGACATATATTTAAGTTTATCCGATTTAAAAATAAAATATTATACTTTTAAGAATGGCAACAGCATCAAGAGATTAAAAAAAAAAACAATACTCTTAATTTCAAAAAAAGATTGTGTCTTATTTATGATTATGAGCTAGATATCATTATATAGCAAACAGCATAAAATATCCAATGTTCATTCAATAAGGAACTATTAGACTTGTATAACAAGCTATTAATTTTCAGACAATTGAGAGATTACTAGGTTAATATCAATAATAATAAAAGGAAGTGGGGTTGGTATTTAATAGCAGTATCAATATTTCATCATATACAATAATGAAAATTTGAATTTTGACTTTGAATAATTATCAATTTTTGAAATTTATCCTTGCTGCTTTTAAGTACTTTCCAATATCAGATACTTCTCATGCATTTGGTACCAATAATACTATAACTAGTATAATAATACTACAATATTGTATTACTAGTACAATAACTAGTATAATAAGCTTGTCACAACTACCTCTCAAAAAAAAAAAAACTTACAAGTTTTCATTATTTTAAAAAATTTCCCTCAACGGCCATTCCTTATTCTTCCAGATGTTATATGATAAGGACAATCAGAATCATTACCAATGCCTCTATGTGAGAGAAAATAGAATACAACACAGCTGATCCATTTATTAAGGTTGTCTTCAAGACACATTTCATGGATATAGATAGTCTATGGTGATGAAACTGATGGATCCAATTACATTTACTTGATTTTGACATTTTTTTTCTTTTTAAATTCCTCCATATCACTCTACCAAAAAAAAAAAAAATCTCCAATTTCATTTTCATGTCTTTAAATTTCTTCTATTTCCATATCTTAATCACTGCACCAGAATCACAATTTTAACTAATATCTGAGAACACTATGGAAGATTAAAATCATAAAACAATAGCAACTACCATAGTTCAATCTTAATTATTTCTTTAAAGTTTTATAAATGACTTTTCTAAAAATAAGTCTACAGCTTGTAATATAATTATTGTTAATCAAATTATACAAAGGAGGAAAATATAGCAGGGACATACCACATACATAGAGAGAGAGAGCAGCAAAGCCTGAACTGGAAACCAAGTATTATTCTTCATAAGTACATCCCTGCTTTCTAACCCATTGGAAGATTTTCCAGTAAAAGGTGTCATTGATTCTCCAGTAAAAGGAGTCATTTGTTTATGGCTTTTAGGCGCATCATTTGTCAGCACTCTATGAGTAAAAATGATGAACATGTATATGAGTTTTGCATATATTATACTGCAGTCATATCTATCAACATCACAAATATACAAGCATGTATATATGAACATCTTTAATATGTATATGTATGTATATTTGTGGTAATAAATATATTAAAAAATTATTCATAGATATGTATGTTATAAGTGGTTTTCTTTCCTCAATTATAATTTTCATTTCTTCACAGAATATTTGAGCAAGAAGAAACTCAAATAATTCACCAAGATCTCCCTCATACTTTCAAACAGTTCTATATTAAATCCCATTTCTTAAGGAAATATTTCACAATCACATCTTCTTGTCCATTCTCAGTGCCAGAGAAAAAGAAGAAAATATATATTTGTTAAATTTCTTAAATATAGAAAATTGAAAGAAAAAGTAGTGGTAGAAAACTACAGTCATAAATGACATGAAGAAAACATCAAGTAAATATCAAGTAAACTGAATGCTTGAAGCTGATCAAACACTGAAAGAAAAACTTCGTAAATTATGGATTGCAATGCACTAAAGTGTCATGAAACTGAATGTGGGGATTGCAAAATTATGATTAGCAATCAATGTTTGATTTGTATACCTATTTTACATACCTATACCCCGGATCATGTAAAATTTCTCAAGTGAAAAGAGGTCATAAGTGAAAAAAGTTTAAAAAGTCCTACTTTAAAGTATAATTGACTGTTTTTTCTAACATCAACATGTAAAATTTTAAATCACACAGAATTATATCAATCACAGGTATAATTACATAGTGCAGCTAGGGGGTATAACAACTACAGCACTAGAAGAAGGCTGGAGTTCAGATGGAACCTTAAATACTTACTAGCTGTGTAATCCTAACCAAGTCATTTAATTCTGTTTGACTCAGTTTCCTCATTAATAAAATGAATTGGTGAAGGAAATGAAAAATCACTCCAGTATCTTTACCAAGAAAATCACAAATGTATTCATGAAAAACATGCTTCAACTGAAATGACTCAACAACACAATTACTTATGAAACAAAGGACTGAGTTACTGCCCTAAGAGAAAAAAAAAAAACTGTCCCTTTATAAATGTATTTCCTCACAGAACATTTATCTAATGCATAAAAAATACTAAAAATGGACAGAGAGTAAAAGTAATAAACTATCATAGCTCCATTAAAAATCTCTAGTTTTAAGTTATTCACCCATTTAGAAAGCTTACCTCTAATGTTAGCTACCTAGGATGTGAATCTCAACATTCATATAACTATTGTTCCACATTATCCATCAATCATCAAGCATTTATTAAACATTTATAATCATTGGCCAGGAACTATTCTAAATACTGGAAAATGTAGAATGCCTGTCCTCAAGAATCTTATACTTGAATGACAAAGAAAACAAGTACATAGAGAACATTTATGTGAGAAAGAGAAAAAATAAAAAGGAAGCACAGAAGAAGAAAAAAAAAAAGTAGCAAGTGAGAAAAGTTGGAAATGTCTGACATAGAAGATACCAGTTCAGCTGAATTTTGAAGGAAGTCAGGGATTTTCAAAGACAGAATTCTTAGAGAAAAGAACATGCTTGGATATAGACAACATATAGAACAAAGGCACTTAAATGGGAGAAATGTCTTGTGAAGACAGAAGAACAAGCAGAGCAAAATAGATAGATGTTGGCCTCTTAGTTGCCTTAAAGTTTCAGCTAAAATCCTATTATCAACCCCCCTTCATGTCTTCTCTGAAACATTCTTCTGAAATTACAATGAATTTGTACTATATAGATCTGGTTTATAAAGCCATGTATACATTCTTTCCCTCATTAAACTATAAATTTCTTTTGTGTTTCTTTGTAACAAGAGCTTAACAGTGACTAATACATGGATGAGACACTGACAACTTGCACAAATAGGACACCTCAAATTTCAGTCATCTCCTATTCTTCCCCTTATAATCTTTCAAATTCACTTAAACTGATGTGCACTGGCAAAAATCATTCAAATTGTTACTAAAGAGTAAAGAAGTTGAAAGTGGAGACCATATCATAAGATGAAGAGACATATATTCAATGACAATAGATTATCTTTGGAGAGAGCTAGGTAGCGTAGTGTATATAAACTGAGACTTGAAATCAGGAAGATCAAATTTAAATCCAGCTCCAGAAATTAACTGTAACCCCAAGCAAGTCACTTAATCTATGCTTGCATTAATCTAGGGAAGAACAAAATGACAAACCACTCTAGTATCTTTTATTAAAAAATTCTTGAATAGAATTAGCATGATATGGTCCATGAGGTCACACAGAATCAGACATGAATGAATGATTGAACAAGAGATCTCTGAGACCATTTTACCTTAGCCCATCATTTTGCAGATTAGGAAACAACTGAGGCCCAGAGAAGTGAAATTTCTGACCAAAATTCTCAAGTGAATTAAGTAGCAGAACTCATATATAAATAGGGACTCAAATTATATGCACATCATTTTGTCAACATTACTATACAGCCTCTCCATATAGTAAAACTTCTAACTGCTATCACTTTGGTGAAGGCTAAAATCAATTTATACCTGTACTATTATGTAAAAGCCTGTTGAGCGATCTGTCTGCCATAAGATTCTTTCCAGTCCAGTCAACTTCTCCCCAGTGGAAAAATTCATCTTACTAAAGTGGAGATATGACCATATGACATCCCCCCCACACACACACTTAATAACCTATTGTGGTTCCCTATTACCTCATATATCTTACATCTAATATAAATTCCTCATGCTTGGTGTTCAAAGTACTTCATAATCTAAGCCTTTCCAATATTTTACTCTTCCTTTGCCTTATACATTTCCATGTACTTTAAAATACAGTGGTACTGCCTTCCCTGTTTGTGTTTCAAAAAAAACAAAATAAAACAAAACAAAACAAAACACTTCTAATTCTACTCTGGGCATTCATTGGCTTTCCCCCAAACAAGGGATGTCCTTTCTCATTCTGCCTCTTTGTTTCTGTGAGGTTCTCCAAGTCACAGGTAAAATTGTACTTTACACAGGAAGCCCTTCTCCATTGCTCTTAATTCAAATGTCTTCTTTCTTTTGATTAATACTAATTTATCCCATATTTACCTCGTGTGCACATGATTGTTGGCATGTTGTCTTCCTCCAACAGATTTTGAGCACTCCATTTTATGGTTATTCCTATTTAAACATTTAGAAAACCAAGGCAGACAAAAGTTAAGTGACTTTACCAGCATAAAAGAGCTAGTAAGAAACTAGGATTGAATTGAATCTTAAGTTTTTTCAATTTATTGCTTTATCAACACATCTACTACCTGATCTAAAGGAGAGAACCCTTGGTCCTTGAAGTAAATCTGATTAAGAACCTTTACACTGCAGAACAGTTGAATGTTTAGTGCTCTAGCAATATGTACTTTATAAAGTAAAGATTTATCCCTACTTACTATATTAGAGGAGGAAAAAAAACCACCTTGTGCTATTTTTAAATATATCATGATAATAATAAAAAAAAAAACAGAAGTAGAGAGACACTCAGAATTGGTTTTGATCTAGAAAATAAGTAAAATTTAGTATAATTTTTAAAAGAAATATGGTATATAGTCTTTTAAAATGAGAATGACCTTTAGTAAATGAAAACAAACAAGCTTCAATATCTTTAAAGTAAACATTCTGATAGCTATAAGAATTATTATTTGTATATTCCACTTAAAACAGATACATTTATTTTTCTAAGAAAATATGAAAATCAACTTTCAGAGAGTAAGATACTGTTTCCAAGAAATTACAGGTATTGATTTATTGACTCTGTTATCTAAAGAATTTTCCTAAATATTATTTGATGACTATCTCACACACTGAATGCTTGAATCCATCAGGTTTCCAAATTTCTACTTATATACCTTTCAAAAAAAACTTCTTGGGGCAGTTAGTTGGTATAGTGGAAAGAGCACCAGTCCTTAAGTCAGGAGGACCTGAGTTCAAATCTGCCCTCAGACACTTAATACTTCCTGGCTGTGTGACCCTTGCCCCAATTGCCTTAGCAAAAAAAACAAACAAACAAAAACTTTCTTTATCCATTAGAAAAATAACAAGTAATTTGTAGATTCTTTGTTTGTGAAAATACTTAATTCTATATCTTTTTTAGTAAGTGAAATGAAAGGTTAATTTAGTCTTGAAGAGAAATTGTTTCAATGAAAGTGACAATTTATACCTAGAAAATGTGTGGCCTTTAAGAATTATTTTATTAAATGAGTGACAATATAATAGAATTTGTGATTATGCAACAACTGTTGAACATATAATAATGATAGCACACTATCCTTTCTGAGAATATGTGTGTATAGAGAGCATTTTAAAAAACAAGTTTAACATTCTTGATGCAACACTTGAAGTCCTACCTACATTTGTACTGGGAAAGAAAAAGAATACCCAGCATAAATAATTCAGTAGTGAAGATGAACTGATTGCTGTTTAATTCTAAACAATAATAATAAATTATACTAAAGAAGACAAAAGATTTCCAGATTCCATGCAAGGAGTTAATTTTAAATCCTTTGAAAATCATTAAACTGACATTCTTGTTAGTGTGTTCTTGGTGATAAAAAGTGCGTATTAGGTGTTTAGTGAGTGATGAATTCAAGATCAGGGTTAACAATCACTTGTCAGGTATACTATAAACAGGATCTTTGGACAAGAAACAGTCAATTAATTACTAGTTTCTGTGAAATTCATGATTCTGACCACTAATGATTACACTCTAGATATGGACTCACTCCAATAAAACAATGAATCCAAAATTTCTTCAAGATATTGAATGCATTAGAGAGCAAAAGGGGAAAGGGGCAGAGAAGTCCTGGTTTTGGAATTTGGCCACTCTATAAATTGGGACTCAGGATCTCCAACTGATTTGCTGAGAAGCTTCCTGCTGACTTGCTGGGACACTTCCTATCCTGAACTGCATTTGCCTTTTAACTGAGACAATCCTTTCTTACTAATCTTCCAAGTTTCTTGGGTTAAAAGACTGTTTTAACCCCATCTTTTCAAAAGTTCTGTTGTTGCAAGATTTGTTTGGGATTCTATTTTATGGGTGTTTGGAGGTAAATATGAGGGCATTACAATGATTTATTGCTTACTCCATCATTTTGACTCCAGGAGGTTTCTGTTAGTTCTTATAGAATGAACTCATACTTTTCATTGGTGTGTTCAGCAAAAATACAGAAGACTTGTACATAGCCCATGATATATACAATGGGCATTAAGAAAGGAGATATATCTATAATATTAACCACCTCTGTTTTTCCTTCTTGTTCTACTTTGAACAAAGTCAGTTAACTTCCTCAACAATGTGTCATATAACTGTTTTATATCCCAGAAAGCCTGTGAGGCATATGGGCTTAGTGGGGAAACCTTTGGTGAAGCTCTTCTTCTTATTCCAGTATCTGCTGTTTTGCTTTTGAGGCAGGAAGCCTAAAAATACACTTCTGGGTATATGGTGGGAACTTGTGGTAGGACATCCTACTGCTGTGGCTTCTACCAACACAAGATGGTAATATCAATAACTCTTAATGTTAAACATTTACTAAAATAATCAAAGCAATAATAGTCATGACATCACATGCACTCAATAGAAAGCCTAAGAATAATTAAATCAATAATTCCACTCACAAACCTGTGTCGAATTCACTCAATTTAAACATTTTTGTAAATGTTTATGTAAATGTAAATAAGCCATCAGTCACATAAGGGAAATATGTCTGGGGTGACTCACAATTATATTATAGGCCTGGGTATTGGTGATCCTTTTGAGAAAATCCTATACAGCCCACCAACTGTTCCTCTTCTGATTCTATCTGCCCTCATGCTGAGCAAAAATCTCTGATGTTCTTGAGACATAAAAGCAGCATGAAGTTCTTTTAGTAACTTTGCAATATATTGTCGGCAGCAAAACAGCAGTTCCCTTAAATCTGCAACTTACAAAGTTAATCAGAACTATTTTCCCCCTTCAGAAATATTACAGGCCAGGGAAGCTGCAGTTCCCCCACTCTCAATCTGTAGCTACCAGTTGGGAAAGGCAACTATTCACTAAATTGTTCCAATTGTGGAAAATTCCACTTTATTTTCAACTCTGAAACATTACTTCTTTACTATTAGTAAAGCTAACAGCAAAGCAAATTCAGAGCCTATCTTTCCCTTTCTATTTTTCCTGTGCAAAGTTCATAAGAAAGTAAAGGATAAATCTCAGCTTAATGCAGATAGCATCATGTCTGCCATCTTTAGTCAAAGAAGTGCCTAAGATTCAGGCAGTTAAACTGACTTAAAGGTTCAAATGGCCAGGATAAATACAAGTGCCCAGAATTTGATATGAGGAGTTCCTGGATCAAAGGCAAATTCTGTATTACTAAGCCATGCTGCTAGAATATAGTATGAATATTAGCCTGAAGAAGATAAGGAAAGGGGCTTCACAGAACTAAGGATAAATTTTATAATTTTGTTTCAGGATTTTCCATCATCAGTGGCCAACACACCAATGCTGAATAAGTACTAACAAAAACTGTCTATAGCGAGACTTAATATCTTTTTCAGCTTGAGACAAATTAATAGATCTTGAGCTCAAAAGCCTTTGAGAATGCACAGACCACTCACTGTCATGAACTAGGATAACAGAGGTAGAAGAGACTACAGAAAAAAATCCAGTCTAACATCTTAAAGAAGAGGAAATTAAGGTCTTGGGATATTGGGTAATTGGTTCAATGTTACTGAGGTCGAAGGTGATATAGTCAGATTAAACCCAGATACTGACTGACTCTAAAATCAGAATTCATTCCAATGTATGATACCATATCCAGTCTAAATACTTAATGAAAATTGTTTTCTCTTATTTGAAACTAATAAATGATAAAATTGCTATATAATTTGTAGTGTTTCACAAAATCTAGGAAGAAAAAAATATATTATCAAGAAATGAAGGGAGCATTTTTCACTGGAGTAAAAGGCTTGGAAGTGCCACATAAACACATAAAGAATTCACTATCTAACACAAATGGCAACTGCAGTAAGGTCAGGAAGAAAATAAAAATATACAGAAATATTTGCAGAACCCCCCCAAAATGTCTAGTTATAAAAGTAAAGTAAAAAAAAAAATTAGTAATTCTTTTCTTATAAATATTCTAACAAGTGATAAAAATCCTACATGCAGAATTTTAAAACTAATATCATACAAGTATAAAAATGAGCTCATTACATTCATTTATGCCATAAAATTACATATCTTAATTAGGATAAAATTATTTCACTTTTTATTTTACATTATGTCTTTATTATTGTGAATTATTTTGGCATTAGTTTTTTAATCTATGAATTGTGTTAAATTGTATTTGTTTTTCTTTTTTTAATTATAGCTTTTTATTTACAAGTTATATGCATGAGTAATTTTTCAACATTGACAATTGCAAAACCCTTTGTTCGAATTTTGCCTTTCCTTCCCCCCACCACCTCCCCCAGATGGCAGTTTGACCAAGACATGTTAAACAAATTAAAACATAAGTTAAATACAATATCTGCATACATGTCCATACAGTTATTTTGCTGTTAAAAAAAAAGAATTGGACTTTGAAATAGTGTACAGTTATTGTGTTAAAATTTTTACAAAAATCTTACCAATGAATATTTCAAATACAAATCAAATGTCATAAAAATAGTTTCAACAATAAGGAAGAACATATAGTAGTAAGTACTCCTTCCAAAAGAATACTTTTATGTATGTATCTGGAAAAGTAAAATACTTCTGAAGGGGAAAAAAAGAATGTAACTAGTAATTAAAAAAAAAAAAAAAAAACACTATCGATTCCATGTCAGTAACTTAGAATTTTTGTTGAAATATGTGTTTGAATGGTCATCACCAAATTACATAAAATGTTTGATTATACTTCCCTTGAAACTCAATTTTCTATGATGAAGAATCTTGAAACTAAATGCTTTATTTTCTCTTACCTATTCTATTACCTCTTGATCACAGAGATAGACATAGACACACAGACAGATACAGATACATACACATACATACACACACTCATACACACACAAACAGAATGTGCCCTTCTTTGTGATTCTGTTTCTATTAATGGTACACACATTTTCCCAGTCACTTGGGCTTTTAAACTTTGGAATATTCTTTGACTCCTTCTTCCTTTTCATCTCCTGTCCCAACATTCAATTAATCACCACATATTAATGATTTTACTCCCAATAAATCTCTTCTATTTCTACTCTTCTCTTTCTATTTTCATAGCTACATCCCTAGTTTAGGTCATCATTACCTATCATCTTAGAAGATTTCTAATAGTTTGCTTCCAGCATCAGTCTGTGCTCCTCTAACACATCTTTATATATTCTTTGCAGGATTAACTTTCTAAATGCACAGTTCTATTCACATCACTCTTCTGGTCAAACATGTTCAATAGCTACTAATGTTGAACAAATAAAGTTAAGATTATCTTATTAGTTGATCTCAAAGCATTAATGTCCATCATTTGGATTTGATCACACTTTTGAAACCACCTAACTCTACTACCATCTAATAAAGATTCCATTATCTTGTCCACAAAAATAACTCATAGGAGTGTGAAATGATATACGAAAATCTTGACAAACCATGCTACTACTCCTCTGATCAATCAGGCTAATAATCATTCTTAAAAAGAAAATTAAGTTGACTTGATATGTAAACCAGTATTAAATAATTTAGTTCATACTTTACAAGATCTGTAATCTTCTCCTTAATAATGGGGCATATGCTCTCTAGCTCTTCAGCAAGTCTTCCATTTTTCAGGATATTTAAAAGAGATTTGATAGTAGTCATATAACAAAGTTCTTTTAGTACTATAGGATGTACTTTGAGTCTGATGAGAAGCTTGCTATTATCTTGCCATCCACCCATTTGTCTTCATTTTCAACTTCCTATAAGCCATTTTTATTTTGTCTCCCTAGTCCCAATGTTAATTGGAAAAAAGAATTGGAATTTTATTAATCTAACAATCCATTCCTAATATCAATTCATTCTTAGGACTTTTGAATTCATCATTTGTACTATATAATGCAGCTATCCCAATCTACATAGGCTTCCTTTCCATGAAGGATGACTTTGGGAATCCTTCATTCAGCAGGTATTTGAGCACCAATGTATTATGCAAGCCAAGGGCTAAGGAATTGTCAAAATTTAACAGATAACAAAACTTTTTAAAAAATCAAATATTAAATTGGAATATTTATTAATGAAGGCTAATATACTTTTATATATATATATATATATTTATTTAAAATTTTTATTTAATAATTACTTTATATTGACAGAATCCATGCCAGGGTAATTTTTTTTTTTTTACAACATTATCCCTTGCACTCGTTTCTGTTCCGATTTTTTCCCTTCCCTCCCTCCACCCCCTCCCCTAGATGGCAAGCAGTCCTTTATATGTTGGATATGTTGCAGTATATCCTAGATACAATATATGTTTGCAGAACCGAACAGTTCTCTTGTTGCATAGGGAGAATTGGATTCAGAAGGTATAAATAACCCGGGAAGAAAAACAAAAATGCAGATAGTTCACATTCGTTTCCCAGTGTTCTTTCTTTGGGTGTAGCTGCTTTTGTCCGTCATTTATCAATTGAAACTCAGTTAGGTCTCTTTGTCAAAGAAATCCACTTCCATCAAAATATGTCCTCATACAATGTTGTTGTCGAAGTGTATAATGATCTCCTGGTTCTGCTCATTGCACTTAGCATCAGTTTATGTAAGTCTCGCCAGTCCTCTCTGTATTCATCCTGCTGGTCATTTCTTACAGAACAATAATATTCCATAACATTCATATACCACAATTTAGCCAGCCATTCTCCAATTGATGGACATCCATTCATTTTCCAGTTTCTAGCCACTACAAATAGGGCTGCTACAAACGTTTTGGCACATACAGGTCCCTTTCCCTTCTTTAGTATTTCTTTGGGATATAAGCCCAATAGAAACACTGCTGGATCAAAGGGTATGCACAATTTGATAATTTTTTGGGCATAATTCCAGATTGCTCTCCAGAATGGTTGGATTCGTTCACAACTCCACCAACAATGCATTAGTGTCCCAGTTTGCCCGCATCCCCTCCAACATTCGTCATTATTTTTTCCTGTCATCTTAACCAATCTGACAGGTGTGTAGTGGTATCTCAGAGTTGTCTTAATTTGCATTTCTTTGATCAATAATGATTTGGAACACTCTTTCATATGAGTGGTAATAGTTTCAATTTCATCCTCTGAAAATTGTCTGTTCATATCCTTTGACCATTTATCAATTGGAGAATGGCTTGATTTCTTATAAATTTGAGTCAGTTCTCTATATATTTTGGAAATGAGGCCTTTATCAGAACCTTTAACTGTGAAGATGTTTTCCCAGTTTGTTGCTTCCCTTCTAATCTTGTTTGCATTAGTTTTATTTGTACAAAGGCTTTTTAATTTGATGTACTCAAAATTTTCTAGTTTGTGATCAGTAATGGTCTCTAGTTCATCTTTGGTCACAAATTTCTTTCTCCTCCACAAGTCTGAGAGATAAACTATTCTATGTTCCTCTAATTTATTTATAATCTCGTTCTTTATGCCTAGGTCATGGACCCATTTTGATCTTATCTTGGTATATGGTGTTAAGTGTGGGTCCATGCCTAATATACTTTCATATTAAAAGCAACAAATAGGTAACTATCTTTGGAATAGATTTGAAGGAAGAATTCAAGCCCAGACATGGCTTAATTGAAAACTTTTTAAGTTTTTTTTTTAATTTTAGGGAAATAGCACTTTGTATTGTTTTGTTGTACTGTTTTCCCCCTAAATCCACAAAAAATTTATCTTTGATGGGGTGAGGAGGCAGTGCTTTCAAGTTCACTGAACTTTCAGAACACTAAATAATACATGCATATTATTTTTAAGTGAGTGATTGAACCTTCTTAACACTCTAGATTAATTTAAGCTAGATCAAGCAGTAATTTGGGAGGGAAGTTGATTAAAGGTGTGGATTCTTCAAAATAAGATCCTTTAAATAAAAGATACATTTTCTCAGCGTAAGTATACTACTATATAACCAGTGAGAGAAACTTTCATTTTTCATCAATAAAAACATATTGTGAATAATGTGAGAGTAAACAGAGCCACTTTTTTATAGGCAGTTACAGAAATATTCTTCCAGTGAAACAAATAAAAATTTTATAAAATCTTGAGATATAAAATACATACTTACAAATATATCCAGTCTACTGGAAAAGCTAGAAAACAAAGAGCAAATAGTAGAGACCCCCTCCAATAAGGTATATATGTGTTAATTAGGCTTCCTCTACAATGTTCCATCATGACAATAACAGTTATGCATCTATGTGAGGAACTTTGGGTGGGGGAAGACTCTGTAAGATTTTCTAGCATTTTAGGAGTAAGATGAGGATAGGGGGCATAAGAGAGACACTTCATACTTAATATGTTTTAGCCAAGAAAAATTTGCTTTCCACATGGTGATATTGCTAACTCATTTCAGCCAGGACACTATAGCCTACTCATATATTAACTAAGTCTCAACAAAGAAAAATTACCAAGTCAGAAGCTAAAGCAATATGTGTCAAAGAGATTGAATTCCACTTTCATATTAGTACAGAAGAAGACAGTGCACGATAATAGCTGGGAACAAATGGTTGTTTAGGGGATAATGCCTGCACCTTAACAGTGGGCAGTAATGGAAAATGTCTACCTCATTCTCATGCCTTTTAAGACAGTCACTTTTAATATATTGTTATCCTGCCAGGCCATTTTTCACTTTAAACTTCTTAAATGCCACCTGTCCAATGTAGAATATAATTTAAAAATAATAGCATTATGGTATGTTCTTTGCTAAATACCTCAATATAGTATGGATTTTCCAAATCATAGGGGAGGAAGGAAGGGGAATAGGAAAGAGAAAAGCATAATCTAGGGTAAATAAGATGATAGGAAATACAGAATTGTTATGTTAATTGTGATTCTGAATGGGATGAACTATCCCATAAAATGGAAGCAGATAGCAGACTGGATTAAAAAAAAAAGAAGCCTACAATATGTTATTTACAAGAAACCCATTTAAAGCATAGTGACACATACAGAGTGAAGGTAAAGTGCCGGAACAGAATATATTATGCTTCAGATGAAGAAAAAAAAAAAAAAAAGCAGGGGTAACATTCCTGATCTTAGATCAAGTTAAAACAAAGATGGATCTAATTAAAATAGATAAGGAAAGAAATATATATTATTAAAAGGTACCATAGGAATAAATGAACTTTTCCTTAAAATAATCAGTAGCATCTATTTAAAACATCAGTAAGCATCATATGATATGTAATGCAGATAAAATGGAACCATTCCCATTAAGATCAGGAGTGAAACAAGGTTGCCCATTATCATCATTACTATTTAATATTGTATTAGAAATGCTAGCGTTGGCAATAATATCAAATTGAAAAGTTTTTGTACAGACAAAACTAATGCAGGCAAGATTAGAAGGGATGAAATAAACTGGGAAAACATTTTCATAGTCAAAGGTTCTGATAAAGGCCTCATTTCCAAAACATATAGAAAATTGACTCTAATTTATAAGAAATCCAGCCATTTTCCAATTGATAAATGGTCAAATGATATGAACAGACAATTCTCAGATGAAGAAATTGAAACTATTTCTAGCACTTTTTGTCAAATAGTGAATTCTTATCCCCAAATTTTTGGGTGTTTGGGTTTGTCAAACACTAGATTACTATAGTCATTGACTATTTTGGACATTGACCCACATCTAATACCGTACAACAAGATAAGGTAGAAATGGTTTCATGATCTAGACATAAAGAATGGTATTATCTACAAATTAGAAGAACATAGTATAGTTTACCTCTCAGATCTGTGGAGTAGGAAGGAATTTGGGACCAAAGAAGAAATAGAAATCATTATTGATCACAAAATAGATAATTTTGATTATATTACATTAAAAAGGTTTTGTGCAAACAAAATCATTGCAGACAAGATTAGAAGGGAAGCAATAAAATAGGAAAACATTTTTACAAAAACGTTCTGATAAAGACCTCATTCCTAAAATATATAGAGAATTAACTCAAATTTATAATAATTCAAGTCATTCTCCAATTGATAAATGGTAAAGGATATGAATAAGCAATTATTAGATGAAGAAATTGAAATTATTTCTAGTCATATGAAAAGATGTTCCAAATCACTATTGATCAGATAAATGCAAATTAAGACAACTCTGAGATACCACTACACACCTGTCATATTGGCTAAGATGACAGGAAAAGATAATGATGAATGTTGGAGGGGATGTGGGAAAACTGGGAAACTGATACATTATTGGAACTGTGAACGGATCCAAACATTCTGGAGAGTCATTTGGAACTATGCTCAAAAAGTTGCCAAACTGTGTATACTCTTTGATCCAGCAGTGTTTCTACTGGGCTTAAAGACCAAAGAGATCTTAAAGGAGGGAAAGATACTCATATGTGCAAAAATGTTTGTGGCAGCCCTTTTCATAGTGGCAAGAAACTGGAAACTGAATGGATGCCCATCAATTGGAGAATGGCTGAATAAATTATGGGATATTATTGTGCTGTAAGAAATGACCAACAGGGATGATTTCAGAAAGACCTGGAGAGATTTATATGAACTGTTGCTTAGTAAAATGAGCAGAACCAGGACATCATTATACACAGCAATAAGAAGACTATATGATGATCAATTCTGATGGATATGGCTCTCTTCAACAATGAGATAACTCAAATCAGTTCTAATTGTTCAGTGATGAAGAAAGCCATATACACCCAGAGAGAGAGAGAGAGAGAGAGAGAGATCTGTGGGAACTGAGTGTGAGCCACAACATGGCATTTTCATGCTTTCTATTGATGTTTGCTTGTATTTTGTTTTTCTTCTCAGGTTTTTTTTTCCCCTAGAGTTTTCTTGTGCAGCAAGATAACTGTATAAATAAGTATACAGATATTGGATTTAACATATCTTTTAACATATTTAACAAGTATTGGACTACCTGCCATGTAGGGGAAGGGGTAGGGGGAAGGAGGGGAAAATTTGGAGCAGAATGTTTTGCAAGAGTCAATGTCAAAAAATTGCCTATGCATATGTTTTGTAAATAAAAAGCTTTGATAAAAAAAAAGCCATTGGATATGGCAACTAAAAAACAATTACTAACTATAGAGAGACAATGACAAGATCAGAAGCCAAATTGAATACAGTTAGGAATGATGAGAGAAAAAGTGAAGAAACCTATTATATAGATGACCTATTTGAAAAATTTAGTGGCATAAGGGCAGAAGAGATATGGGTCAATAAATGGAAAATTCAAATAAGGGTTTTTTCCAGAATAAAAGAAACAAGAATTTAATTGTACTATAATAGGATGAACCAGGAGAGAGGGAAAGATTGAAAATAAGCAAAAGTGTAGAGACAGTACAGTGGGCAATCTATTGGAGATGGGATGGTGGAAGTCACCTAAAGCTTTCCTAGAAATAATAAGTAACATGACAAGGATTCTAAGATCCTTATTCAAAAAAAATTTTTTTTCAGGATAGTTGATCAATTCAAGAGAGGAGAACAGCACAAATATGAATTGGTTCACCATGAAATTATGTGGTAAGAGGAAAGAGTTTTTAGTTCAGAGGAAATAAGAGATCAAGAGATTAGAGGTTATAGTGTGGATGAAAAGCAGGGTTATTTAGGAGGAAAGGGGGAGGAGGGCAGGGAAAGGGAGGGACGAGAGAGAGAGAGAGAAAGAGAAAAAAAGAGAGGGGGGAGGTGAAAACCAATAAATTAAACATAGAGATACTACATTTATGGGTAATGACAAGATCTTTGTGTGTAACTCAAATAAACTAGAAGAATAACACATGGAGAGGGGTGAATAGGTTGAGGAACAGAGTGGTTAGGGTGTTTGAAGGAGAATCAATATGTATGATGAAGTTCCCTAGTGGGTGAGCAGGAGTTACGGAGGAGAGAAAAATGTTTAAGCCAACTGTTGAAGTCACTGAGGAAAGAAGAGGAATAACCTAGGGATTTGTAGCAATGGCCACCAAAATTTGAATAAGGTAATAGATAATATTAAGATGAAACTCAAAAGAAAGGAAGATTAGTTGCTGAGTAATGGAGAAAATCCCTTAATTTTTAGCCTCACTTTTGTGGATGATTTATAATTGCCTAACTCATGGGATTATTCATGATAACTCTACTAAAAATTGTGAAATGTTGCTGTTATTTTATTATTATTATTAAAGAAGCATAATTGTGTACTGAATGCAATACTAGGTACAGAAAGGCCAAGTTCAAAAATCCTGTCAATGATATTTATTAGCTGATTCATTATAATTATGTATTAATATTATGATTCTTCTATTGTCAGCTCACAAATTTCTAAACATTCAAACTCAAACAGAGAAAAGGAAGATAGTATATATAATTTATATGAAACTGATTTAATTTAAACAAATAATTAATTAAATTCAACCTTCTATTATTCTTAACCCTTCCCTCAGTCCCTCCCTCAAAAAAAAAAAAAAAGAAAGAAAGAAAAAGAAAAAGAAAAAGGAAAAGGAAACCTGGTTCTTTGATTGAATTTAACTTTATGGCATGGGGTAGAAGATACGAATAAAATTGCTTTACGTATATAGGCAAGGTTTATATATATAAGCAAGAAAAAGGTGCCTATAACTAGGAATTAAAATGGATACATTTTAAGCACAAGAAATCCTGCAAAAGGACACCTTCTCCCACATACCCACACTTCTAAAAGAACACGATAATGCATTCTCTTCAACCAGAAAAAGCATATTTGTACAGAGGAGGAAATATTAAATAAACTAATAGAAACTTTAAAAAAGAATTAAATAATCTTATGTCAGAGTTACCATGGGAACCCAAGTTTTAGAATTACATGGTACATGTTTTTGTTCCTTAAATGTTCAACTTGAATGCATTCATCAACATAACTTTTACATCTAAATTCTTTGTTTATTTTTATCTCGACAAAAAAATGTACTTTAGTTGAGATTCAACATGGTAGCTGTCAGGCTTATCAATGTGGTCTAAAAGTGGGGTACATAATCAAAACAGAAAATAAAATGTAATGCAATTTAATGCCTTCATATTTTACACAGATTTGTCTTAATAGTTTTCATTATTAAATATCTACTGAGAATCAAAGCTATGATCTGCCTTTTCCAATGAGAATAAGCATTTCTTTGAAAAATAAATACTGAGAGTAAAAAGTAATACAGAGTAAAAGCTCCAGAGGCCAACCAAAGGAAAGAATCCCCTGGGTGCAACAAAGATGAAAAGGACATATCGGATTTGTCACACAGAAATCTATATGAACTTTAAAATTTTGTCAATCATCATTTTGTGGCATATAATGAAAGAATAACTAAATTGATAGAACCATATGCAAGAATTAAGAATCAATTTTTTCCTATTAAATGACACCACATAATTTAAAGATAAATCTAAAACTAAAAGAGAGATAGAATCCTCTTTTAAAGAATAAAATCTCATTTGACACAATAAAGCTATTTCTATATTTCTGGAGGAAGACCAAATAATATTGTTCTGTGCATCAGTTAACAATAAAGTTTGTTAAGTTTAAAAAAAAGTTATACAAAGAGTTTTACTATAGGTGATAAGTGGTGAGATCTGATTTCAGATGTGGGGTCTGAAATGAAAGACAGATGGGATGACTATTATTAAAACTAGAAAACAGAAGATAGAGTAAGAGACAAATCAAAGCAATCATCATCAACATCATCATCAACAAACATTTATTAAATGTCTACTGCATTCCAGGCACTTTTTAAATATTGGAGAAAAAATACAAGAAGATAAAACCTGCCTCAAGGAACTTACAATCTAACAGAAAGGTAACATACAAAAAAGAGATGAAAAGTAGAAGAGGGAAAAAGGTACCCACGTAAGCATATCAAGAAACCAAAGAAATACAAAATAAGTATTGCTACAGAACTTAAAAAGTGGTGCCAAATTAGTGCAGTGAAGAGAGAAATAAGACGTTTGAGATAAACATGTTCTGCTGCTTTATGGATACATCTTTGTAATCAGAGGAACAGAGGATATTTGAAGTGAGGAGATACACAGTAACTTCACAAATTAACAAAGGATTTGTTGAAGGTTTCATAATGAATTAATAGTAAAATTAAGGCATATTTGACTAATCTGTGATTTCCTTCATTTAAATATTTTTTAAAATTTTTACTTGAATAAATATCATCAGAGTATAATAAGAACAAAAAAGGTGATGAAATATGATATTATAAAGACGTACCTTTTCTCTCTTGCTACAAAAATCTAGTTTTTTGCTGTTTTTATCATTCATATTTAATACTGCAGTTCCAAATCTATTCTACTTTGTCTTCCTCTTCTTTAACTTGATATAGTTAATTTTTTTAACTTGATTTCATTTCATTTAGCATTTATTTCATTTATTGATTTTTTTCATTTTCTTCAACCTAAAATATTGCTAATATTACTGCTTCATTCCTCCCCTAGACAACTTTGCCCCGCAAAGAAAAAAAAAAACCCAAATTAGTAAAACCAAGCAAACTTTAGCTACATTTGAAAATAGTATGTCCTATTTTGAATCTACTCCATCAACTTTGTTCAAGAATGTGAGAAGAAATGTTCAATATAAGTCTTAAGAAAACATGATTGAACTTTACATTGATCACTGAACTTAATAAGCCTTTTAAAGACTTTTTTTTTAACTCTTATAATTGTTGTAAGACATTACATAAATTATTCTCCCACTTCTCACTTCAATCAATGTTTATCATTTAATTCACAATTTTATGAACAACTTTTTGAATTAAATGATAAATCCAACTCATGATTCTATGAAATAATCCCTTTCATCTATTACATTTATAAAATATAATTTGATCAGCAATGACAAAATTGAGGGGAACATGTTGCTAAGAATACTTTTGTAATTTATGAGTTCTTTCCTGCTTTCTTTGTTCTCTTCTGGATGTAATCCAGCAGGTTCAAATGGTTTCTTTGTAACTTTGAGTATAATTATTTTCCATAATATTTGACTCACTTTATAATTTTATTAATAACACATTTAATCAAATATAATCAACATTTATTAAGCACCTACTAAGTGAAAGGCACTGTGTTAAGTGCCCAGGCATGGACAGAGTAGTAGAGAAACTATGGAGTACATGGCATGGGGGCATCTTCTTCCTTGGAGTTGAAATAAGGCAGGGCAGCAGATATAGACATAATTGTATTTCTCCTTCCCACAGATCCTCAACCATTTCCTTTTTTATTATTATTATTTTGTTTGACTGGTTCTTGAAGTCTAATTGAGTCATTCACTGCCATTTGTTCAATTCTAAATTTTAGTGCATTGTTTTCTTCAATTACCTTTTGTAGCTCTTTTGTATTTGGCCAATCGAATTGTTTTCTTCATTGCATTTCTCTCTCTCCCTCTCTCTCCCTCTCTCTCCCTCTCTCTCCCTCTCTCTCCCTCTCTCTCCCTCTCTCTCCCTCTCTCTCCCTCTCTCTCCCTCTCTCTCTCTCCTCTCTCTCCTCTCTCTCCCTCTCTCTCCCTCTCTCTCCCTCTCTCTCCCTCTCTCTCTCTCTCTCCCTCTCTCTCTCCTCTCTCTCTCTCTGTGTGTGTGTATATATATATATACTGTCTATGGTGAGACTTCTTTTTTTTTTTTTTTTAAAGGCTTGAGGTCTGCTTAATGCAAAGGATTGACAGCTGCTTTAGCTTTAGTTTGCCCTGGGGTAGGTCCCATGTTCTTCTTAGGTTCAGGGGTTTACAATTTGCCTTTTGTAGCAAATCTGCCAAACCACTCACCTGCAACCAAAGTAGAGTAACTTAAAAGGCTCACAGAAGATTCCCAGGTGCATGGAAGCTGCAGTCTGGGCTCAGCAGCCTGTCTTCCTGCCCATTTGAAACAGACCTGTTCTGAAGTTTTTCCAAGGTATCTTCTAGAAATGTATTGTACTCCAAATAAGTGTGGGTTCTTTGACTCCAAAATAAGTTTAGAAATGTAATCTATTTTTGGTCTGAGAGAAGGTCAGAGGAGGTCACAGAAAGTCGATGTCTGCTCTCAGCCATCTTTGGCTCCACCTCCACCCCCATTTCCTTTTTAAAACATTCTTTCTAATTTGCTAGCTAGGAAACAGAACATCAGTATTATGCTTACAGGAAATCAAGTTTGAACCCCAACACTAAAATTGTCTAGCTGTGTCAAGATGGGCATATGGTAATATTTCTGAGTCTTGGCTTTCTCATTTATAAAACAGGGATAGAATATCTATTATACATCATTGGGAGGTACTGGGGCCCAAATATCTTAAGGCATGTTAAGTGCTTAGGAAAACTTAAGATGAAATATAAATGTTAGCTCTTATTATGACAGGCCCATGGAAGAGAGAAGGGATGCTCCAAGAGTTCATCTCAGAAAAGCACAGAATTCAAACTAGTTAAAAGAATAAGTCATTTCATAAATCTTCTAGCTAACCTGATTAAAAGGTAAAAATGTAATATTGGTCAATGTGGATCTCCTCAACAGTGGATTAGGGACAAGGAGATGAATAAAAAAAAAAAGAAGGAAAGGATGTCATTTCTTACTAAAACACTTGAGATGAAAAGCTTTTCAAGAACTTCAAAAATATCTATGGAAGATGTCAATAGTACCAGCTCAAAAGGATAATTCAAAGTAATCTTTGAAGAAAGAATATAAAAAAAATATTCAGGATCATCTTGTAATATAATGGATGGATAATGAATTAATTGTAGGTAAAATCTAGAAGAAATCAGACTAGTTTGTTTTTTTTTTTCACTCAGAGAAAGGAACATGGGAATATATTTTTGAAGTATAAGAATATTAGAATAACATCTATGTATTAAATGGTAAGAGAGGAAGCACAAAGTCCTTCAAAGTAAAACTTGTCTTTAACTTTATACTTTGAAAAAAAAAATAACTCGACACTCTGAATCTGATTCCTGGTATTTCCATTTCAAAAATGGAAGTCTACTCCTTTAAGATACATCTTAGAGATAAGAAAGTTGTGGAACAGCAGTATATTATTTTAATGAAGCAGGAGTTTGCTTTTAAATAGTTGAACTGGAGTTTTGGCTTCAATCTTGAGTAAACCATCTGCAGGTAGCTATTTACTTTAAAAAATACAAATAGAATCCTTCACTTGAAAATTTTACTTTCAAATACCTTTGTCTTCCTTTCCCAATTAATGTCAAGAAAAAGCTCACATTTGGAGAAAAAAAATCTAATATGAGATTAGAGAATTATGGAATTATACTTGGCATTAATGCCAAAAATGATATTTGAATTACTGGTTTGTGTAACAGAATAAACGGGCAATAAAGCATTATTATTTTTTTAAAGTTCTCCGATAGGAGATATACTTCAAACTTTCTTCACTCTTTACCCAATATGAATTAAAATGGTGAAATATGGGGTTTTTTTGCAAGAAGGGAGGGTCAGTATATTATCTCTGAGGGACCAGGTTGAGGAAATAGGCTGGGAAGGAAGAACAAAAAAAAAAAAAAAAAAAAAAAGAAGAAGAAGAAGAAGAAGAAGGGAGAGGAGAGAGAGGGAGAGACACAGGGGAAAAGGAAGGAGAGGAAAGACAGAGAGAGAGAGAGAGAGAGACAAAAAGACAGAGATGGACAGAAATAGACAAAGAAAGACCACTAGAAAAAAAAATGAACAGGAGGGGAGAAAGGGGAGGAAATGGAGAGAGGAAAGTTAAGAGAAGAGAAAAAGAGAAAGGTAGGGAAAGGAAGCATATTAGAATAAAGATATAGGGATCTTAGAGCTCAAATTTTATCCAAATGTTCAGAAAAGATGAAAATCTAAATGGACATCATTCAATGACATTTCTAGGACGTATCATTTGGAGTGACAGCTGAAGTTGCACAGACTTTGCCTTTGGGAATATGGAGGGCATGAATATATCCCCATTGAAATTTCTTTCTCATTTAATGCATTAACTATGGTTCAATTTGGAACATTTCAGAACAGAATTGTCATTATGTTTTTATTAGACTATTCCATCTGTCTATTTAGGTTTACGAGGGGGAAAGAAGAAACAGAGAGAGTTACTCATTGCCATGGTCACTAAAGATTATAAACACAAAGAAAATAACATGCACCATATATTGTGCACATACCAGCTACAACTAAGTAGCAGCTAATAAGACTGCAATTTGGCTAGTAAAAATGGAGATTTAAATGAGAATCAAGAAGAATCAATCCTTTGAATAAATGCTCTTGTTATTAAAGGATCACTCGAGTTTCTCCGATTGATTCCTAATTATAACTGTTTTTTATCCTTCACATATAGCTTAAAAACATAGTTTTCAATTTTTAAATCTTTAAAACAAAACAAAAAATAGTAAAAAGTCATTAGGTTTTCTTATGATCTAAATGGCCTTTTATGCAAGCTGCTCCCACTCCTATTCCCTACTCCACAAACACAGTTATACATACAAATTATATACATGAGGTATAAGGTAGAATTGTTATGCAATTTCCCAAGATAGGTCATTTTTTCCTATTAGCAAAACCTACCAGAGAATAAAAGACAGGATAATTGTGTTCATGTCATTTTAGAGTAGGACAGGGATAGCTGGATAGATGAAAGGGAAGCAGAATACCAAGGTAAGGGGGAGAAAATCAGTGAAGAAGTAAAGCTGTCTCTACTATTAAGAGTTGTTTGGCTCTAGGTTATTCTTATTCTAGGGACTATAAAATCATTTTCACAAATTTCTGATAACTGCATTTCAATCTAAATGTTTTTCTTTGTAATAATAATAATCTTTCATATATTTTATTTTATACATTTAAAAATGTTATTGTGATAATTCTTCACAGGCTTCAAAATACTAAGGAGTTTATCATACAAAAATGAATTTAGAACCTTTACTTTTAGCTTCTTTTAAGCCACTAAGAAGTCACAAGTCATGGTCTGAGAATCAAAGGCTTGTAACCTAAAACCTAGCACCTGGAGAAAGATTCAAGATCTTTATGGTACACTCATCCTGGGATTTATACTGTCACACAGTCTTTTCCAAAATTCAATGTAACCTAATGGAGCAAATTAAAAATTGCTTTATATTATTACTATCAGATTCAAAAAGGTTTCAAGTCTAAAGGAAATTAAACATATCAGTTTCAATAGTAATAAACTAAATGAATAGGATTAAAATATGTAAAATTAATCTAATTAGAAAAAAATACCTGAATTGAGTAAAACTTGAAGATTAAGAATATAAAAATATTAATCAAGTTCATTAACAACTTTGAATTGTCAGAATCCCAGTTACAGAAACTATTAATGGATTATTGTTAACTGTTAAAAGATTGTGACAACTCTGTCTACCACTAAGACTTTCTCTGTTTGCTTTTAATCACAGGCTAAGTTTGCCATAGATCATAAATCCAGAGAGGAGAATTTAAAGAGGGATATCATTTGTAACTACTTAAACTTGGACCTGACATCTACATTGGAAATAACATCTTGATTTGACTTCAAACATTATCCAAAGAAAACCAATTCAAAATGAGGTTTACACTCAGAACTCCTTTTCTCAGGGAACAAAGCACAGACTTTTTAAATATGGTTTATTAATATTTTCCTTGATATTGTCCCATCTAACTATGAACAATAATTACTTGGTGATATTATTAATTTCCATTTCATGATGCCATAGTTCTCACTAAATTTCATTTCTAATTCTTCAAGAACAGTTCCTGAAAACAAAATCAATAACTATGCTTGTGAGGGTGCTTTTTAAAAGCACTCACACACAAAGAAATGGAAACATAAATGGTTTGTGATACTTGCCAAAAAGTGCTAGAAATCAATGAGTCATGCATATAAAGTCATTTTCTTGTTTCCTGAATTGATTGGACAAATCTTTCAATTAATTCATTTTCTCCAACCTAGAATTCAAAGTATCAATGCAAGATGATGCTCAAGATATTTTCATTCATTGAAAGCACATTGTATGTTCATCTGACAATTTGAAACTGTATTTCAGTGGTACTCAATGTATGGTCTAGAGAATCCTGGGGATCTCTGAAACCCTTTCAGAAGGTCTACAAATTCAAAAATAGTTTTTATTTCCAATATGGTGAATGTCTATAAATATAATCCAGATAAACAAAAATGTTTTGGAGAGATCCACAATAATTTTTAATAGGATAAAGATACTGAAAACAAAAGTTTGAGAACCACTGCTGTATACTCTTTGCAGTATGTGAGGGCTGCCATGGGAGAAGTCAAGAAGCTTCTAAAATTAATGAAAAACTCTTGGGAATTTGGGAAATTATTCCAAAGGACATAGAAAGAATTATAAAAGAAAAAGAGGAAAATAAGATTGGGAGTATTTGATTTTCTTCTTTATTCCAAATCTGATCATTTTTACCCCTGTGTGCCATTTTCTTCTTGGTATTTCAATTATTATTATTCTCTGAAACTGAAGTTATTTTTCCAATATAAATAAGAAAGTTTTGGCTTCAATCTTGAGTAAACCATCTGCAGGTGGCTATTTACTTTAAAAAATACAAATAGAATCCTTCACTTGAAAATTTTACTTTCAAATACCTTTGTCTTCCTTTCCCAATTAATGTCAAGAAAAAGCTCACATTTGGAGAAAAAAAATCTAATATGAGATTAGAGAATTATGGAATTATACTTGGCATTAATGCCAAAAATGATATTTGAATTACTGGTTTGTGTAACAGAATAAACGGGCAATAAAGCATTATTATTTTTTTAAGTTCTCCGATAGGAGATATACTTCAAACTTTTTTCACTCTTACCCCATATTTCACCATTTTAATTCATATTGGGTATTTTTTGCAAGAAGGGAGGGTCAGTATATTATCTCTGAGGGACCAGGTTGAGGAAATAGGCTGGGAAGGAAGAACAAAAAAAAAAAAAAAAAGAAGAAGAAGAAGAAGAAGAAGAAGAAGAAGGGAGAGGAGAGAGAGGGAGAGACACAGGGGAAAAGGAAGGAGAGGAGAGACACAGAGAGAGAGAGAGAGACAAAAAGACAGAGATGGACAGAAATAGACAAAGAAAGACCACTAGAAAAAAAAATGAACAGGAGGGGAGAAAGGGGAGGAAATGGAGAGAGGAAAGTTAAGAGAAGAGAAAAAGGAAACATAATAATAATAATAGTAATAATTCACACACTTTAATGAGAGACAGAGACAGAGAAAGACAGACAGAGAATATAATAAAACAACCTTGAGGAAAACCTTTAAGTAAAATCAAATCATAAGTCAACTCATACTGCTGAACAAATGCTTGCCACAGCTTTTTGGCCTCAAGGCTGATTGTCATTGATAACTAGTCTTTGTGATTGATAACTATCTTGGACACCAGTAAAAAAAAAAAAAAATCAATATATATGGTTCCATTTTCACTGATAAAGTTGTAGCCAGAAGGCTAAAGCTAATCCCTTACCTTTTAAGGTAGAGACAGGGAGGGAGTAGAGTCAAAAAAAGAAAAAAAAAGGAAATTTTCTTTAAAAAAATAACCTTCCCCTCTTTGCTTCAGAGATCTACACGTTTCATTGAAAAGTGCCAACAGCAATGGATTTCAATAAAATAACAGAAAGGAACTGTCCCATCTGTGTAAATATATTACGTTCTGGATGCACTGAACTATTGACCTTATCAAGCAGGGTGACACTGCCAAAATATCAACTTAATATAACACCAGACTACAACTGGTGAGGTCCAAATAAAAATCAATGTAAGAGCAATTGTAACTTACAATTGTTCTAGCTCTCCTATTCAGATGGTCTTTGATTAGGATACAGTTTATTTCCACTTAATAAGAAAAAGTGTTTTCTCCCTGCCTCTATACCAGATGGCATACCCAAAGAAAACAGGCTCACAGAAATGCATATCTTCCTCAATTGTTTATAGAATTTTTGAATGATTTCCCATTAAGATAGTGTCACACTTTCGCCTCTTTTAAAATACATGTTTAAAAAAAAAAAAAGCTGTAAAAATCTTTATGAACAACAACATAGACCAGGCTGTGTGTTTTAAGGAAAATAAATTATTCTTGCATAAAGTATCTTAAAAGAAACTTAGAAGAAAAATGGGGAAATGAAATGAGATCATTGCAAGAAAGAATGAAAAAAGTATGTAATATCCTACAAAAGAGATACGAAAAAGGATGATTATTTGGAAACATAATTTTCATATAATAAAATATCTTCTATAAGATACCTGGCCATCTATTCAGGCAAATTAAAACACAGTCAATACTATAATCAAGAGTTTAGTTGCTCCACCCTTCACATGCACCCTTAGTGCTCACCACACATCATTGGTCTTTTACTGTAAAAAGTATGTGCTGAAGACATCTTAAAGACAGATCACACAAGCTATGACAATCTAACAATATCTGCTAACTGGCAAGATGATTGCTGTTTTCAGTCAATTCAGTTATGCCTGACCTTCTGTGATTACATTTGAGGTTTTCTTGGCAAAAATAACTTGAGTGCTTTGCAAATTCATTCCCCAGATCATTTTACAGAGTTAAGTGACTCACCTAGAATCATACAAGTATGTATGTATCTGAGACTGGACTTGAAGTAAGCAAGGTGAGTCTTTCTGGTTCTCAGCCCAAAGTATTATCCACTGAACCATCTAGTGGCCTTCATTGACAAAGTTTATTGCTGTTAAATAAGCTTGTCACTAACTAGCCTTATAACCTTGGAGAATATTTTTTAGGTCTACTAAGTCTTAGTTTTTTAGATAGGGGTAGTAGAAGTATAATACTAATGATATAGATGACCTTTAAATAGCAAAATTCGATTTTATTTGACTTAAGTCTAAATGGAACTTATTTAAATCTGTTGTAGGCTTTATGACTATGTGAATTATATTGCTATTTCTTAAATATATTTTAAGTTCTAGCAAAATATTTCATGTTCTCTTTTGGGCCAATAGTAAAATTAGTTGTTACTCACAAAACTGTTAACGTGCATGCCACATTTTAACCAATCTATAATTTTTAACCAGGGCAATTCATGTTCAACAAGATGATGTCCACTGCTGCCTGAAATATCCTTTGATTTAAACTTTTTTTAAGCTTACATCAAGACACTAATCAGAAATTGGGATAATGGTATCCTTTAAATCCTCACTTTCTCACTCACCTAGGGAGAGTAATACTTTATGTCAAGTAAGCAAAAAAGAATTTGATTACCTGAGTAATCATCAGGAAACAGCAAATGCTTCCCCCCCCCCCAAAAAAAAAGAAGCAAATTTGCTGATAAATCTTGGTATTTATTTGCAAAGCTTTTCTTATGAACAAACTTATATGAAGGAATAAATTTTGTTCCTTGCAATATCTATCAAAATGCCTATTTCCCAATTAAAAAAAAAAAAAAAAACATTTGCTTAAGTACAGTCAGATTTATACTTGCCCAATAAAATACTACATTTACAAATCGGGCCCCTACAATTCTTCATATACTGATTTCTGAATCATGATAGGTCAGTAATCAGTACCTGCACATTTCAATAAATTTAAACATGACATGCTCCCTGAATATTAAAATTTAAAACACCTTAATAAATGATGTCCCTCTCACTTCTAGCACAAAACTCATTTCTTACCTGTGAAGAGCTCTCTACTAAAATAAAAAGAATAATGGCAGATAGTAGTCACATAGTGCTTTAAAGTCTGCAACGCATTTTACATATAATATCTCCAACAACTCTGGAATGTAGATGCTACTATTCTCCCTAATTTACATATAAGGAAACTGATGGTGAAAGAGGTTAAATATCTTGTACAGTGTCATACAGCTAGTAAATGTCTGAGGCCAGATTTACATTCATGTCTTTCTGAGTACTGACTCAGCTTCTAAACATTGAGGCACATAACTACTTCCTACTTAGCTGTGAAGAGTGGAATACAATACACTCAGAGTAAGCCACTCAGGAATGTGGCAAAATAAGAGGTTGACTTTCAGGGGAGAACCTTAGGATTGAATACAATTCTGAGATTGCTGAGAGAGGCCACTGGTAGGCCTCAATTCTTTTTTTTTAAATTTTAATAGGACAGGGGTCTAGACTAATAAATTTATGATTGTAGACAAGCTAATTAAAAACTTGGGGTATCCTCTTTTTCTTTCTTTTTCTTAATTTGTAAAATAAGCAGGTTAGACAAAAAGAAAATAAAATAAACAAAACAAAAATTATTAAATTCCCTTCCAGTTCTAACACAATTAGATGTTATAATTTTTTAACAAGATAGTCTTATACTTCTTAGTATTATACTGATGCTAGCTGATATTATACTGGATAGAGTACCAGGCCTCAAATCAGAAAGATTCGGCTTTTGAGTTAAAATCTGATCTCAGACCGTGTGACTTTGGGCAAGTCAATCTTTTTTTGTCTCAGTTTCCTCATCTTTTAAAATAGACTGGAGGAAAAAATGGCAAATTGCTCTAGTGTCTTTGCAAAGAAAACCCTACATGAGGAGCAGCTAGGTGGTGCAGTAGATAGAGCACCAGTCCTGTAGTCAGGAGGACCTGAGTTCAAATCTGCCCTCAGATACTTATGGCATCCTAGCTGTGTGACCCTGGGCAAGTCACTTAAACCCAATTGCCTTGGAGGGGGGGAGGGGAACCACATGATTATGAAGAGTTAGACATGAAACAACTAAACAACAAAAACCTTTCACTTTTTTTAAAAAAGCATAAAAATAGAAAATCATTATTTTTTTCTTCCCTTTATCCATTAGCATTCCATATCCTTTTAAGCACCTGAATAGCATATTCTTATTAAGAGTGATTCCTTCCTTAGTTATCATTTCTTTCCCACTCTCATTACTCCATATCAGATCATTCACCAAATTTAATTGTTTATTCTCCTCAACACCTTGCTCAAGAATCTTTCTCTATTCAGATAGCTTGCATAATTTAGACTCCTATCATATCTTTCATATTCTACTATAATAACTTCCTATGAGTTTTCCAAACTCCAATCCATTGTTTATATAGTCATCGAAGTGATTTTCCTAAAGCACAAATCTTACAATATTACTTGCTCCTTCCATTACTAATAAGCTTTAGTGGCTCCCCTGATTACTTCTAGGACCAAATATAAACTTTGCTGTTTGGAATGTGAAGCTCTCTACAATCTTAGACTTTACTACCTTTCTAATCTTCACATACCTTAATCCTTTCTGGGTATTCTCTGTCCCAGATATATAGGCCTACTTGCAATCCCATTTCTCTGTCTTGGTTCCCTTCAAAACTCCAATCAAGAGCCTCTCCTACATAAAGTCTTTCCTGGGTCTACCAGTTTTCTGTGTGACCTTCCTTCCAAAACTGCTTTATATTCATTTTGTATCATTTCAATATATATGTATATAAGTAATTGTTATTTTAACCATTTTTGAAGACAGTGACCAATTCATTTTTGTCACTGTATTCCCAATACATATAATAGACCTTCACTCAGAATAGAAAAATTTTTAAATTTATTCTATTTGAAAAAAAAAAAACAGTGTAAGAAAAAAAAAAATGAATACAAAACAAAGCAAAACAAAAGACAACACTGTTATATACCCAGCAGAACAACAAGGAGGATTCAAAATATATAACAAGAAATACCAGTTCAAGTATACATACATATATATATATAAAATCAGAAAAAAATATATTCATGAATGTCCATTTTTTTCTTTACTTCCTTGTAAATAGTTATTTGGTTCTCTGCTGAACTCCTTATTTACTTTATTCTTTCGCCCCATTTGCTCCCCCTTAATTTCCAAGCAAGCTCTAGTTAAGAAAAGATATATATATACATACACATACATACATACATACATACATACATACACATACAAACTCCCCACATATATACATTCCTATCCCTGCTGACACTTTAATCAAATTCTGCTCCATAAAACATAACCTCCTCCCATTCAAGGATCCTCTCCCTTGTTTCTTCCCTCATCCTTTGGTTCTCCATCTTCCCATCCTTCCCCTGTTATTTCTTTATAGATTTGGGAATGTGTTTTACCCTTTATGGTATGTATGGTATGATATGATATACACACACACACATCGTATGCATACACCCACATACATCCTATATGCACACACACATACATCATACGCACACACACATGCACACACACACACACACACACACACACACACACACTACTGCCTACATTCCCAATGTGAGTAGGTTTTCAGAACTATGAGCCCTCCTCCCCCCTCTAATGCCTGTGTCTATTCTTCCTCTGCACCTCGTTTGTACAACATGATTACTAAATTTTTACCTTAACTCTACACAATTTTGATGTGAATCATAAACATATGATATGCATTTCCCATAAAAAACAAAACCTATTTGTCAGTGATTAAACAGTTTGTTCATGTTGAGTTCCTTAAAACTGATTTTTGATATTGGATCTTACATCTTAAATTTTCTGTTATGTTCAGTTTGGGTTGATAGAAAGTTCTAATCTTCAAATTTGTCAAATGTTTATTTTTCTTTGTTCAATATTATTGGTAATTAACTTTCCTGGATATGCTATTTTTGGTCATAGATCTAGTTCTTTTGATTGTTGGGGAGATATGATTCCAGGATTGGAAGTCTTTTATTGTAGCTGGTAATGTCTTGTACAATTCTAATTGTAGTTCTAATGTATTTCAATTTTTTTTCTTGTTTCTTGTTAAATTTTCTCTTTTATCTGAAGGTTTTGAAATTTGGGAATAATATTCCTGTGTGTTTTCCACATAGGATCTCTTTGAGATGGTGATCAGTGGATTTTTTTCTATTTCTACTTTCTCTTCATGTTCTATCACTCCAGGGCAATTTTCTTGGATTTTTTGCTGCATTATTGTGTCAAGGTTCTCTTTTTGGTCACAGCTTTCTGGCAGTCCAATTATTCTTATATTTTTTCTTGTTGATCTTTTCCTCAGATCTGTCATTTTTCTTATGTTTCACATTATGTTCTATTTTCACATTCTTTATAATCTGTTCCTATTTCTTGGTCTCTCACAGCTTGATTGGCTCCCCCCTGCCTAATTCTAATTTTCAAAATATTATTTTCACCTTAGACACTGTACCTTCTTTTCTGGCTGGTTAATTTTTTTTCCCCATAATCTTTTTTTTTTCCTTATATGATTTTTTTTTTTTTTTTTTAGTTTTTCCTCAATGTCTCTCATTTGATTTTTTTAAAGTTCTTCTATAAATTCTCTCTGGAGGGAGCCATTCATGTTGGGGTAGAAGGTTGTTTTTGTTTTTTTTTTAACTAAAGTGCCATCCTCTAAAAATGAATCCCATTCTCATAATATGTTTCAATGGTGGAGTTCTTCTTTACTGGTTCTTTTTTTTTTTTTTTTTTTTTTAAAGTAGTAGGCATTAGTGTAAATTTCTCTTCACCGCTCCACTCTGACCAGGAACCACAAACCAAGAAATCCACTCTCCTGCAAGTACCCACAGCCAGCAGTGTTCTTGACCCACTGCATCTGCACTCACAGAGTGCTTGTTCCTTCTCAACCAAGGCCACATCCCTACAGCACAATTGGGCATGGCATTCCCAGTCAGCCAAGGTTCACTCAGTCTTCCAGGACTTAAACTCTGAAATGACAAACAGTGGGGTGACTCTTTCTGAGGCTCTAGCCACATCTAGATAACCCAGGGGATCTCCATTTGACTTCAGTGGAGCTAACCTGGAGGTGTTTTGCACTTCAAATGGGGATCTTTCTTCAGATCTTCTCAGGTTGTATCAGGAGGACCCCTGTTCTGTCCTAAGTCTTCTTGATTTTTTCACCAGTCAATATTCACCCTGAAGCAAAATTTGTCCTATTGTGTTTCAATTTCTCTGGAGGGCTTGAAATTTACCACTTACTCTGCCATCTTCCCAGAATGCTCCCTCAGAATAGAAATTTAATATATGTTTATAAATTGATTAATCAAAAAACAGAAGTTAGACACAGAATAGAGTGCTAGACTTGTATTCTTGCCCAGGCACTTTTTACTTGGATAACCCTGGGCAAATAATTTAACTTGTCTGTCTCAGTTTCCTCATAGGTCAAATAGTAATAAAAAATAGCATCTGATTCCCAGTTTGTTAGAAAGGAAAAAAAAAGATGTATTTGCAATATTAAGAAAAGTATTAAAATGTTCAAGAAATGTTAACTATTATTCTTAGCTAGATAACTTAAATTTAGCTAACTTAAGATATGGTAAAAATGATCTGTTATTATTGAAGAAATAAAATATCTTCTAAGGGATTCATGAATCTAAATATTTGCATCAGACTCTCCATTTTTAATTAAAAATCAACAAATGTCTGTACTTAAGCAAAAATAATAGATAAATATTCAAAGTAGAAAAGATCATTAAAAACAATAACAACATAAACTTCTCCAACGCTAGAAGTAAAGCCCTTTTTCAAAGGGTTATTTTCACTTTCATGCCTCAAAACAACATACTAGTATGACTCAAGTGAAAAGCACTATAAAAAGATCAATACAATATTATTCTGAAATGTCAAGACATTTGTAAATTTGAAAACAACTATGAATATAAATTATTTTTGCTTTCTTCTCAAAAATAAATGTTTATTCCTAGGATAAAATATCTCATAGAATTTTATAATCATTCTTACCAAAGATAATACAAAACATACTTTGAATATAAAAATTCAAAGAGGATTTTCATCTTCATAATAAAATATAACTAACAGTATGGTATAATTTCATTTACCTCAAATGCTGTCACTATCAGACATTACACAACTGGCCAACTACAAATGATTTCTGAGTAAAACCAAAAAGTTCATTTATACAAATAAAAAGGTGGCAAATGTCCATTAAGCATGCATTACCAGAAAGAAAGAATAAGTAACCATCTGTAAATAAATTGCCATTTAAAATAAAATGTATATATATACTCTGCTCACTTTTGATGAAAACAAAGATAATAAAAAGCAAAAGGAGCTAGTACAAATAATAGGAAAAATTTGGAGTAGAAGAGGAATTCAGGTACTGTAGTATCTGAGCATCATAGGGTAAAACAATTTTTGGTGTTGCATCACTGTACATTTATTAGTCCCAAATATTCGAAAGAAAGAATATATTTAAACTTAATCTAAACTTCCTTTCTCACAAAGGCAACAACGCTTCCACCTGCCCTGCTTAGGCTCCCTCAGATCTTTCTTCTTTAGCATACAGGAATAATTAAATTTTAATAGAGTTCATTTTTTATTTAGCAAGCATTTATTAAATTCTTACTATATGTAGAATATCATACTATGTATGACATTCAACAAATTTTGGTGAATGTGAACATTATGAGGGAGACAGCATGGAAGAGTAGAAAAATGCCAGTGAAGATCCTGCTTCGATCTTGGACAAATGACAAATTATTTTCAGTTTCTCTTTTGCAAAATGAAATGGTAGACTAGTAACCATTCTAGAGTCCATTTCATTCATTATTTTATGATTTTATAAGTTCTTGCCTTTTCTATATATCAAATGCACCCGTCTTCTTCCATGTATTACCTATAAAGGGGGCATTGTTCAACCTTTTATCCATTGACTTCTTTTTTTCTATGATTTCTCTATAATTAATCCCAACTAATTCCAAAGTTTCAACTCTCGCCTCTAGTCTTGTCCTTTCTCCTCTGCTCTAGACTCATATTCCCAATGACTTAATAGATTTCCATCAAAATCAAAGCTCCACTTTTAAAAAACACACTCTACATTTCCCTCTCATAAAATCTGTTCATCCTCATGACACTTCTCTTTCTCTTATTGGAACTACTATTCTCCCAATCACTCAAACTCAAATTCAGAATAATTTTTGATGACTTTTTTCTTCAGTCGCAAACTTCCAGACAATCAACCAAATCCTATGGATCATCCTTCTGTATCCTTGTTCATGTTTATCCTTCCTCAATAATTTTCACCACTACCCATCTGAGTTCAGGTCTTTATTTCCACTTGCCTGCATTACTTCTGTGGTTTCTTAAGTGGCTTTAAGGCTACTAAATAGTTCCTCTGGAATCTACCCTAACCACCAGTCATAACATTAATCTTCCTACTGCACTGTCATGGCCATATGTCTATAATACTCAAAATTTACAATAGCAGCCTGAGCTTACCAGATAAGATTGAAAGGAAGGAAGGAAGGAAGAAAGGAAGGAAGGAAAGAAAGAAAGAAGAAAGAAAGAAGGAAGAAAGAAACAAAGAAAGAGAAAGAAAGAAAAATAGAAAGAAAGAAAAACATCCTTCAACTAGTATTTATGACATACACAATTCCATTCCAACTTATCATTCAAGCTTAATTCATAATATCCTCCATCCTGAATATAACTCGGATCTTCCCAAAACTGTATCTCTGCTTGTGATGGTAAACTTCAACACAGATTACTTGCTTCTTAATGTCATCTTAATTATGTGTATCTTATTCATCTTTCACATACTTCCATGAAGCATTCCCTATTCCCTATTTTATCCTTCCAGCTGGACAGAAAATCTCCTTCATCTGAACTCAGAGCACTTTATACTTGTTTTTACTTATCACATTCCAATTTCACAGTATTCTACTTCAAGTGTATCTTATTATCCCAACTGGTAAGTAAAGATGGAAAACAAGGGACATAAATCAGCTTTGTATTTTCTCTTCCAATTAGCACAAAGAACCACATAGTTATCATTTATATTGTTTTTTCTTGAATGCTTGGATATCGAGTTTATAAAATGCCTTACAGAATGCCTTATCAGTATTCTCAACACAGTACATTGTTTTTATAATACCATTTTTTTTTTGGAGGAAAGAATGGAGGACAAAGAGAAGCCTCACAGTTTTAGATGCTATAACGATATCAAAACTTCGACATGAGGAAGGAACATTCATTTGACTCTTTCTAGGAATCTTTCTCCCTTCTATTACAAATACAGTTTGTTACAGTATCCTATAAAGGATATTAACATTAGCAAAATCCTAAAACAAAAAGTCTAAAATGCTCAATTCTTTTACTAGAAATTTGTTTCAATACATATGATGGTAAATAACTGCCTAGCAACTAACAGTCTGGCAAATTATCAGCCATTTAATAAGAGTGAATTGTCATCCCTGATCTATTGGTAATTTAACTGATGACTGGTGAACTCCATAAGTTCTACCAAAGAAATCAAAAATAGTATTGTTGAGTAAAAGATAGTCATTGATTACTACATAACAGCAGCTGGCACTAAAATTAAGCTTCTGTAACATGTATGCATCATTCTTATTTAACCTAGAATATGAAATCCTAATTATCTAATGCAGTCTGTATATTAAAAGTATTTAAAAAAAAAAGACTTACCCAGACATCATGAAATTTGCAAGATATGATAATAAGAATAGCTATTAAAATATTCAATACAAATAAAATTCGGAGCACTTTTCAAAATGATAAATAAAACAACCTCAATTTCCTAATAAATCCTCTTTCAAAACTTAAATGATTAAAGATTTTTTAAAAAAAGATGTGCAACTAAATTGTGTAATTAAGCAATATTTTGACCTGATGATGGATGTCAAAGGAATTCTGCTTTGACAATCTAGGAATCAGAGTACCTACTTAAAATTTTATAATAAATAGTTTCAAAATAACACTAAACAAATCATTTTCTGAGAAAATTAAACCTGTGACTTCTTCCTCTATATCAAATAGATGTCAAGGGATTAAATATCACCCTTCCTTTAACATTAAGAATACTATTATATCAGGCAAAAGAAATTCCAACCCCAATACTTTCATCCCTCTTAAGAATTCCTAACTTTTTCTGTCTTCCCTTCTTTCTTTCTCCATTGTCTCACTGTATTTCTCCACTGTCTATTATCAAGGTTATTTAAGTATAAAGGTGCTACAGTGATTTTTGGAATTATAACCATGAACGTCAAATAGTCTCATTTGGACTGAAGAATAATCACATCCTGTGCCAATCAAGAATGATAAATAACAGTTTCCTAATGAGAATTATCCACAGAATTTTGGCTCCATTGTAACTCCTTCATTCTACAATAGGAAATGTGGATTTTGCATCAGAGTAACCTATTATGAGGCAAGAGATCTTCCAGAGATATAAAGATTCAGTATTTTGTTGAACATCCCACAAGGTCTTCTCTTGATGGCACATATATAATATGCAAAATTCCACAGAAAAAGACCATCTAATGCTGTGATTTAACAATGTACAATATAGAAAAGGTCATAAAGAGATAGTCACTGCAATAAAAATAGATGTAGCATAACAAAAGCAAGATGAGTTTCTGATGTATTCTATTTAGGTTTGAAGAGATGGATATAATTCCTGAAATTATGTTATATGAACTAAAGAAGTTCTACCTTATAAAATATCTCAAAGACAAACCCTTTTGCAAAGGAAAACAATTTTGGAAAAGCTAACATAACCAAGCTCCTTAAATCTGCTAAATTTCTAAGTTCATACTTTACTTCAAGTAAAAAAAATCTGCCAAAAACTTTGTTTGCACCTATTGTACCTATTTAGATATTGCTGAAATAAGAATGAGAAATGGAATAAATAAATTAAAACTCATCACATTTGCTAAAATAGATGCTTTATCATTCAAATAGCAAACAACAGGTATTCAATCTTACCAGCACATTTAGTTCTGGTGATAAGTGGTGGTCCTGGCAATCCTGTCCCTCCTTCTCCAGGTCTTGTGAGTAAAACACGAATCTCATATTCAGTATCTGGGTCCAAGTGCCATAGTTTATAGGTAGGTGCATTGACAGCATGAGTTTCTGTCCAGGATCCTGATGTCATTCGATACTCCACTTCTTTCAAGATAATGGGCCCATCACCAATAATGGAATTGGCATTTAATTGAATCAACAAATATGTAGGTCCAACACCAAGCAGCTGTGGAGGAGCTATGGGTCGAGGTGGTTCTAAGAGAAAAGAATATGCAAAACAATTAAATGAAAACCAAATACACATAAGACAATTTTGAAATCTTCAGAAGCTTTTTATTACTCTATATGTCTAAATTATACATGTAAAAGAAAAGCAAAAAATAAATAAAATGATAATGATTTATAGAATGATCTTACAGTTAGAAATGGCATATTTTATTAGATCAAAAAAAAAAAAAGATTAGATTTTTTCTTTAGAGATGAACATTTAGAGGTTTTGACCACAAAAAAAAAAGAGAAAAGATTCTAAAAAGAATATCTCTGATGAATAACAATTATAATAGTAAAACTCATCATTTGAAAATGTGAACTCACAGAAATAATGAACTAGTATGCCAATTCTTTTATATAAGTAAAACCTAACAATTTATTGTAAAATTTTAAATGTTGCTCAAATGATGTTATCTAGAAACAATTAGCATGCTTTGGTGAGATAAGTTTTTATTGAAGTTCTGATCTGTTTCCTTTTTTATGTAAGGTCTGTTCTTTAAAAAGAATATTATATCTCACCTTTTCTCTCTCTTTCCATAATACCAAGGCAAAAATGATACAGTGCAACTAGATAAATGTTTTCTGAAATTCTAATCTGTATCTTGACTCTTGGAACTGTTCTTGAGCAGTCTTAAAAATCCACAACTATGAATTTATTCAAGTTCATATTTTCAAATGAGAATATTTATTCAAATTTCAAGTTTAAACTTAATGGAGAAATAGGAACATAGTTATACCAACATAACGGTAGGTACAAGTGCATAAATAAATAGATGTGGAGTGTTATTTATTACATGTTATCTTGTATAATTTCTTTTATCCTTTAAGAGTCTCCAGTTTAGGAGGCAAGGAGGTGATAGAGATAATGGGAATAGATATAAAGGACAATTAGTGTGTTTTAGATATATATATCTATCTCAAAGTAAGATGGCTAGGGAAAATGAATGTAGAAGGAAAAACAATGCAAATTGCTTCCAAGACTAACTAAACAGTACATATATTTCAAGAAGCAATCAGTACTTTACTAATAAAGTGAGTTCTCTCATACATGCAAAATTTATTTTCATACCAGATGGTTCATATATTAACTAATTTAACTAGGAAATAATTCTAAATTCATAGCACATTAGATTTCCATCAACTATCAGAAAAGCTATAATTACAGATCAACAACTGTGGTGAGCTTTTTCTTCTCAAAACACAGCCAGGTGATAAAAGTTCAGATCTTTTATTATCTCCAATATAGCCCCGTTAGTTTAGAGGTCTATCTCTCTGCTTGGTTCCAAGAGCTCCCTCCGAACGTCGCCAAATCCAAAGGTTTGGTCCTTCAGCCTCTGCCTCTGCTTTCTTCTGCCTCCAACCAGCACAGAGATGGAATGAATCTCTTGTCTCCTTCACTTGGGGCTCAGCCAGCTTTCTGGTGAGTCTTTCAGACCAGCTTGGTCTCAATGGGGGGCGTGCAGGAGCCCAGCCACCTACCACAGTAGTGTGAGTTCTCCCAAAGTGCTCTGTGTCTGCACCAGAGTGCTCCTCTTCAATGCAGCTGAACTCTCTTCTGCGACCAACCAGCCAAGTGGAATATATTCTCTCTTGCCTTGCCTCGGAGAGAGGGCTTCTGGCGTAACTCCGCTGAAATCTCGACTTGTAGCTTCTTCACTCTGAAGAACTTCTTTGACTGGCCCATTGAAGCTCTATTTATGCTCCTTCAAGAGAGGGATTGTGGGTTTTCTCCCATAGTGCTCTCTGGCCCAAAGAGCTTCAAGGGAGGTGTGAACTCATAAAGTTACAAAGTTTACTTTGTGAAACTCCCATACTTGTGAACTCCAATGAGTAAAGGTGTGAACACAAGCCTTGTATTAATTACTTCTACTTAGTACCTTGTTTCAGGTTCTGCCCAAAACATCTTCTTGTAAGATTAGATCAACTCTAATTAGTTAGCAGTTTGTAAGGATTCCAACAAACAACAACCTGAAAATATCAGCCACAATCATGATCAGTGAATAATGAATTTTTCAAGTAAAGCTTAATTAAGTACTAAACCTTTATTGACTTAAAACTCTATAGTTATCAAGGCCTTGAGCAAATACTAATGTAAGGGATCTGAAATTTTATCCATCAAACTAATATTTATTGTCATCCCAAATATAAAAGCCAAACAAATGACATGCAATGAAACTGTAAAGCCACTTTCTTCTTAACAATTTTAAATTGTTAAAATATTCAAGTGATAAAGTTAGACAATCATAATTTTAGTTGGAAGGGATCTAAGCAAAACAGCATTTATTTAGCACTTATATTGTGCCACACAAAGTAAGAGTCTATTTCCTTCACTTGACAAGTAAAAACCTAAAGCCAATGAGGTTAATGTCCACTATGTTTTATTATGATAACTACTTCTAAAAATGTACTTGTGAAATTTATGGAGATCCTATGTTGTAGCCATTCTTTCCAAAGATAGTTGGCTTGCAAAACTCAGCATGTGAATTCACATATTAAATGGTTAGTCAAACTTTAAGGGAACACCAAAAATCAGAGAAGCAGCTCCAAATCAGAACTATGAGAATTTTGAATGCCACTAGAATCATATACTTTGATTAACCACATTATTAAAATGAGTAAAATTTAGTATTAATGATACTAATATACCACTACATATTTAATTTTTTATGTTGGAGGTAAAGAGTAGTAATAGATTAGCATATATATTTTGTTTTTAGGCCCTGGAGGACAAGGCATCTTATTTATAAAATCTCTATTCATTTCAATAAATTATGCATGCATTTTAATCAGCTAGCAAATGAACAAGTAATTGTTCTGCAGCATTATTAATATTCTTCATAACATAATACACTAGCAAACCCAGAGGTGGAGTGTAGCCAAAATCCCAGTAGTACACCCAGTGTCAAGTGAAGCATACAATCCCAATGTATCAGACAAACTACTCTGATGCTGCTCAATTAACTTTTAATAAATGATTGAAAGTTATTCTATAGCCAGCTATATAATTCCTAATAATACAAATCTTAAATTGTATTTGTTTTGAAATTTCAAACTACTAAGAATGTACCTTAAAGTGCAAATATATATATACTATAACTAATTATTTATATTTCAATGTTTTTCCCACTTCAAATTTCATTTCAACTCAGAAAATATAAATGAATAACACAAGAGAAAAATCAGAAATAGTCTCAAATCCAAAAAAGAACTCTGACAGAACTAGAAATATATTTTATGGTACCTGTAAAAACCAAGGCCTCCTCACTCTCCCATGAACTAATGATTTATCCAACAAACTCTTCTTTCCTTCTTTATCTGCCACCAAATCATATCATTCATTTTAAAGTGTATATATGAAAGTTGTCAACTGAACCCAAAGAACAAAGCATTCCCAAAATAATTCTTGCACTATAGAAGGAACAATACATGCTATGAATTCAGTGGGTACTTAGGTAATCCATTGGATAGAAAAAATGGGCTTTACTCGTAATGATTGTGTCCCTTAATGGTAATGCAAAACAATAGTGCTGGGCAAGTCAATGAATCTCAGTTTCCCTGCAGTTTCCTTTAATATTTGGTGATTAAAAATAGTTAATAATATTTCACAAGGTTATGAGGATTAAATAAACTAACATTTTAAAAGTGCTACACATGGTAGGCACTTAAGTCTTTCCATCCTTCTTTCACCCTAGATCCTATATACAAATTCACTTACTTCTATTTATTCCCAGTTTCAAAAAATTGAATTCCTTATGATTCAATTCAATTAAGGTTATTAAGCATCTACTACATTCAAAGCACTATGCTAGGATTTGCAAAGATATAAATATAAGTAAGATGAAGCCTGGAGTTAGGAAGGGTTCTATAAAGGTTCTAAGAAAACCTCTATAAGGGTTCTAAGAAAAGTTCTATTAAGAAAGTAAGTATAATAGGAAATGTCATCTAATACACCTAAAAGACAAGAAGGACTTTTCAAGGTTTAAGAAAGACAAATTATTTATCAATGTAATTAGGATGGCTCTTTGGAAGGAGTTTGCATCTGAACTATAACTTCAAGGACAATCACAGAGGGAAAATAGTCTGGTTTCATTGGAACTTAAAATATGTTGAAGATAGCAATATAAAGTTGCAAAGATAGGAAGGTCCCAAGTTAGGAGTTATATTTAAATATTGTTTTCTAGCTACTAGGATGTTATTGAAAGGTCCTCAGAAAAGGAATGATACATAAAGAAAATTGATGTGACAATGTGAAGTATGAGCAGAAGCGGTCAAAGATGGAAGACAGAAAATTCTGAAATTGCAATTATACAGTCAGATAGTAATGAACTGTATTACAGTAGTAGAAGTAGGATCTGGAAGAAGAAAACAGATATTAGAGATACTGTCAAAGTATAATTAACAGGACTTGGGAACTGAGAATGATTATTGAAAGGATGCTTATAATAAATCATTAAATAAGCTTGGAGAAGAATATATTATGTTAATTATTTTTATTTGATCAAATAATATAATGAACAAAAATTAAACTGAAAAATGCAGTTTTAGAATAATCTTATCATTATTGATGGCCATTGCAGTTTAGGTCACCAGTTCATAAGTGTAGTAAAAAGAAATTAAATAGGGAAAATAATAAAAATATTATTCAAATGAGCTATAGATCTTTATCCTATACAAATTGTATGTGGGGCCATTTTTCATAGTTATACAATTCTAATATAAACAAGGCTTTGATTTGGTATTTTAAACTTAGTTTATTACAAAGGTCAGCTAATCAGGTTTAAGGTGGAATTTAATGATAAAGTTAATGTCAACTCATTAAAAAGCATTCAGGTTGTTGTTGTTGTTGTTGTTGTTGTTGTTGTTTTTTGCTCATTATTGTGATTTCCTGCTTTCCCCATCAGTGTTATAGTCATTCTTATGTTGTTTTACCAGGGTCTCAGTTCATTAGCACTTAATCAATTCACTGAAATTTTCTAAGAACTTACTTCATTCTTAATATTTTTATTTTTTATTGTACAAAATATTATAGCATGTAAGTACCTTACTGTATTTAGACATTCACAAATTGAAAGGAGTTCACTTTTGCTACTAAAAAAGTGCTGCTGTAAATAAATGTTTCATTGTATAGAGGACCTGATTTCTATCTTTGATCATATGGGGAATATACCTGGCAGTATGATTTTGGAATAAAAGGTTATAGTCATTTTAATGATTCTCCAAATAGTCTAATGACCAGACTAATTCTTAATTGATAAAAAAAAAGTTCTTGAGAAAATAAATATATTGTCCCTTAGAGCAAAACAAAATTTGTATTAACCCTTGTCCTGTTACAGAAATAAATGCTTAAGAAAGGCCATCATCCCACTTCTCACTCCTATCCCATCCCCACAAATAAATAAATAAATAAATAAATAGGTAGGTAAGTAGGTGGGTAGGTAGATAGAGAGATAGATAAAACAAACAGGTCCGTAGGTAGATAGATTAAAAAACACCTCCTGTTTAGATTAGATCTAGTTTGTCAATGTTCTTCTTCAAACATGGCTCTTAGAACTAAACACTATCTCAGATATGGGTGGATAAATAAAAAATACCATGAAAATAACCTCTCCTTTGAGAGGTCATGACAATTATATTAATACAGCTTTGAATGTTAGCTTAGGCAAACAACACACTTTTGTCTCACTGTATTCTTATATTAAAGAAATATCCCTTGGTATGGGCCTATGATATCTCCCTGTGAACTACTTTTCAGCACTCTGGATAAAATTATTTCATATTGATGATTTTTTTTTTTCATTTTAAGCCTGAATATTGCAGTCATGTTTTGGAAAAGTTTGTTTTGATCACTTAATAATCCTATATTTTAAAAAAGCCTTTTTAATCATTTTTTCACACCTGTAAGTTATTAACAAAGTACAATTCTGTTAATTTATGGGATATGGAAACACTTATAATAAATGGAAAACACAACAACATTGATATTCTAAAGGATACACTGAAGCACAGAAGACTAGAGGAGAGAGAGAGAGACAGAGAGAGACAGAGAGAGAGAGAGAGAGTGTGTATGTGTGTGTGTGTGTGTGTATGTGAGTGTGTGTGTGTGTCTGTATTTTTGCTGAGGCAATTGAGATTAAGTGACTTGCCCAGCCCAGGGTCATTTAATAAGTGTAAAGTGTCTGAGACCAAATTTGAACTCAGGTCCTCCTGATTTCAGGGCTGGTGCACCACCTAACTGCCCCTAGATGATAATAGTAATAATGAAGACAAGAATTACATATGAATCTCAAATATATAATTATTGTATAATTGAATATTTTACATGTATGTGTGTATATAGGTGAGATATATATAATAAATACTTTTTATTGATTCTTTGAACTTAATACATCTATGCAAAATATAAATTAAAAAACATCATTGTTACTTATATAATTTATATTAAGAGAATATAGAGGCAGACAAAGATCACTGGAGATTCATAGACCCAGATATTTTAAACCATGTGTATAGAACACATTTCCAGGCAAAGTTAAAGGATTCAAAATTTAAAGATTTCATTCTTTGGTCCTGGGAAGTATATCCCAGGTTTTAGGTAACATAATAAAATGTCAAGTATCAGGGATCAATTTTCAAGCACAAGGCAGATATTCTACCCTGTAATTATGAGCAGTGGGTATTGTTCGTTCAAGAAGTTTTCTTAGACATGATGGTTATAGATTACAGCATAATATTAAAAGATTTAATACTATGATATCCCTTGGCACTTTTAACTTCACTAGCAAAACACTAGAAGAATCCATTAAGCAGAGAAACAGGAAAAATCTGAAGATAGAAAAAAATATTACATGTTGTTATCAATTATATTTAACATGTATATAACACATTGCAGGTTTTAATTCTCTACAGAAGAGTATGTGAGTCTCACAAAAGCTGTGACTTAAATTTGACAAATCTGGGAAGCATGAAATACAGATTCAAATCTGTATCATGGATTAGATGAAATGAGATGATGACAAATGAAATGGAAACAAAAAATATATAGCTACATTTGATAGAGAACCTAGGTAAGTAATATATATATATATATATATATATATATATACACACACACACACACACATACACAAAACAATCTCTATTTCTATGAGTTCAAACTTGATTTTGTTATATTTTCACGCAAGTATAGAGTTCTTTCTTCACTGTTCTATATTTTCTTTCCACTTAGCCAAAATCAAATTATTTACCTTTCTATTTGTCAAAAAATTTAGAACTGTTACTAGAAATATAACTTCACTTCAGTAATTATCTCTATAAAGATATTATTATAGCCATAATAACAATGAACATTATATTTGGTCTGTCACTAAGGAGCAGTTTAAACTGTTTTTGCAACACTAGAACTCCAAAGAGAAGATACTATTTAGAATAGAGTGATGTAATATTTGGCCTTTAAAAAATTGTGATTGAAACTGTCTTTAAAAATAAGATATATCCCCTTGCATTCTGAACCTTGTAATTAATGGCTCCTTCTGACATTGACACACAGCACCTACAAAATGTTACTATTTAATTAAAGAAGTTAGTTGACTGGAACAAAAGAACACTTTCTAAGCAATTGCTTAGTGACCAAGTGGCATCAAATGATTTATCCAGCTCATGTAAAAAGACACATCTTCAAACATAGCGATAATTCATACTGGTCTTTTATTACAATCAGAGTACATTTCTGATCAATGGGCTTGCATATTTGTCCTATATATTCAGTATTCTTTTCTATGAAAAATACATCTATGTTATATTTTAAATTTTCATTTATTTTACCCACATCCAACTCTTTGTAACTTTTACCAAGTTTTCTTGATAAAGATATGATTGTGGTTTGCCATCCCTCTCCAGCTCATTTTGCAGTCAACTGAGGCAAACAAGGTTAAGACACTCGTCCATACTCACATAATTAGTAAGGCATCTGAGTATAGAACTGAATTTAAGGAGATGAGTCTTCTTGACTCTAGGCACAGCAGTGTATCATCTAGTGGCCCTATATTTTAAATGTATTTAGCAATATATTGAAATGGTTAAGAATATGAGTGAAAAAATACTATTCCAAAAGGGTAAAATATACTAAGCACAGAATATAAAAAAGATATCTCTTTGAACTAACTCAAATTTATTTTATGGCACATAAACCTAGTGATATTAAATATGCCACTGTGTATTATAGATAGCAATTTTATCTTTCAATCAGTATGATGCATACTTTCTATATTTGTGTGTGTACGCATGGAGAACATTTTAAAAATGGTATGAAGCAAATTATGTGAAACTTTGAGTGCTTTATCTTTGTGACACAGACTTTACCAGTCAAAGTGATGAAACAGGAAAAAAAATTATTTCAATAAAGATATTGACAAATTCTGCATTTGGAACTGCATATCCTATGCATTATCACATCAGTTTATTAACCTTAATTTGGAATCTCCCCTCAATGGTCTCATCACCTTTTGTAAAATAAAAAGGCACCACAACACATGGTTTCTTTTTGTCAGAAGTGATGAAGATTAGTCCAAAATTTGGAGAATATTTGAAAAGATAAAATTCTCTGAAATCCAAGTGGTGTTACACTTTAAGTTCATACATATCGAATGCAGGATACTTATGCACACTATCACAGGAAGCAATTAAACATAAGATGTTGCCCCTTTGATCAAAAAATAAACAGTCTATCAGCAGGCTTCTGTAATGAACTGATTCGGGGTACAACAAATTATTCCAAATAATTCACGACTTTATATAAGACTTCAATAGTATCACAATGCACAAACCAGAGAGACCAACAGACAGGATAATTAATGAGTTATATAATCTTTGTGAATGAAACAGTAGCTAATGGAAAGAAACAATTTGAAACATGGAAATCCTCATATGAACTCTATAAAAGGTTGAAATATTTACACATGTAACAAAATGACATCTACTTGACTAATTTATAACTAATCATGAAAGAAGTGAGAAAAAAATGGATATAAAAAGGAGTATATGCCTATTATTTGTGTGGGTTCCCCCTCCCATTTTCCTAGGAGTCTGGTATTGATCAGTTATCTTTAATGGATAATAAAATAAGGCTGCAGAAAAGGTACTAAATATTACTTAACAATATCTGTCATGACAGTTTCTTTGATTGAAATGTGTTAATGTGTGCCTTTTTCACTAAATCAACTAGTTACACAATTACATGTAAAAGTAGATAATCAGTGCTGCTTTAGCATGTTTCAAAAATGTGAATTTGTTCCAATGAAATATATTTCTGAGCCTAACTTGAATTTTAAATTTGCTTCTGTATAATTTCTTCTGTGAGACACAGTAATAGAACTCAGAAAACTGCCTCACATCACAATAACTCACATTTTGCAACTCTTCTAATACCCACTTCCACCCATTTCAAGCAAACTTCAGGTCTTTATCAAGGTAAAATGCCATATTTATTGTATAACTTCTGATTACAGTAAGAAATGTAAGAGCAGAAGGGCTGGTCTCCAGCCTGATTTACCACCTTCCATCATGACCCTGAGTTGTAGCCTGTCCAATGCCACCTAAGATACAGATTCATAGATACTGCTATTAATTGTGGCAATGTTTTTATATTTTTAATATGTATAAAAATGTGGGGAAAAATAAAAAAAATGTGCTCCCATTTTTTATTGGATGCTTATCTTTTTTTTTTTTAATGTGGTACTGATAGTATTTTGAGAATTGTTTGAGCTCCTAACCTCAATTTCCTCATAAATTTTGTAGTTTTATTGAAAGATTTTCTGGATAGATCCTTTTTGTGACTACATATATCAAATTATAGCAGAATTTCCAGTACTTCATCTTCAAAACAAAATAAGTAATTTATGGTAATATTCCTGATACTTTAAATGAAACTAAAGTAGATAAAAAATAGATTAGATGGAAAAGTAAATCCAATAAAAGAGTAGTTATTGTTTTACAAATCGGTCTAAAAATGCCAGAAGTGAAAAAAACCACATGACTAAGAATAACAATACCAACAAGAATTAACATTTACATGGCACTTTCAAAAATATTTGCAATTATGTCATTCTATCTTCATAACTCTGGGAGGTAAATACTGCTTTTATTACACTTTTACAAACTTGCAAAAAGAGATAGAGGTTAAATGACATATTCCAGGGTCACAAAGCTAGTTAATATCAGAGAAGCAAGATTTGAATTTTGGTGTTCCTGACTTTAGGTTCAGCACTCTATTCACAGTAACTTTCCTCTTTTAGTTTTTATATTAAGAATTCTTAGACTATGGCAAAAAAAAAAAATGCTAGCAAATGTTTTATATCCAAATGGAATATAAATTTGAACTTCAAATTTCAACCAAACAAATCACTGCCACAGTTATCTTTTAGTTCCTATTTTTGTCAACAGGTGATCACAACTTCACAGCACTTACATGAAAACTAGGTTTATTAAAAGAAAAATGGACATACATGTGTAACCCAAAATGTTTACAATCTATATAGAAGTTTGCATTTTTATAACTGTTGTTTATCCTTTGCTCTTGTTTTTTGTTTGCTTGCTTGCTTTAAGCAAGGGAGTTGGGATTAAGTGACTTTCCCAGGTAAACACATTTAATAAATATTAAGTGTCTGAGGCTGTATTTCAACTCATGTTCTATTCACTGTACCATCTAGTTGCCCTTGTCTTTTGTTCTTGAGAAGGACAATGACATCAGGAAGGTGAGTCCATAACACACAAGTGAATTTGGATTTAAATGAGGATGGGCTGTGCAAAATCACCAACCTTACTTTCTCCTCCAGAGCTATCTGAGCCCAGAGGTAAGATATAGATCAAGATGACTGGAGATAGCCCTGAAATTTTTATAATGGCAGGCCAAAGGAAGGAAGGGGTATGGCATGAGAAGGGAAAAGATGCTATAAAAGATAGAAAAGGACAAAAGTCCTCTTAAGGGGAAGAGCAAGGCAATGGCAAAAAGTATTCTTTTCCTTAGGAAAATCTAGACTATGAAGATAAGAACTTCTGATAATCTACTTGAGTCTCAGCTGCACAAGCCTAGTGTTGACTGTCTTAACTCCAAGGACACACAGAGAATCCAGCTTGGAATGCAAACCATACACTATGCCAGCTCAGGATGGGGAGCCTTCATCCTTGACATAATTCAGGACTTCCTGCATGCTTTACATCCAGTGTTTCTAGAAAATATGGCAATTCAAAAAAGATGAATTCAGAGTACATAAAAGTCCTTAACATTTCTCAAGGTAATTCCTTGTAGAGAAGATTTTAGGAAAGAGCTAAAATAAGTCAGAAAATTCCAAACTCTCCAGATTTCCTCCACAAACAAAATGGATTTCTAGGGTAAGTATAGAGTAGCAAAAATAAGCAAGAATTGGGGCAGAAGAGTGGTCTTCCTGGGACAACCAGAGATCAAAGAAAGACCCCAGGATAGAGGTCTGGCCTCGGTGAAGTATAAACATATCCAAGTCAACTCTGCTGAAAAAGGAAACAGTGAGTCGTGGGCTTAGTTGGCTTGAGAGGTTCCTTCAAGCTCCTGCCACAGGAATTTTTACTTCCAGGATAATGTGAGGAGTCAGGCATCTGAATGGGAGAAGGTTGCAGGAACTTCAACTGATAGGGAATATCAGGCCCAGCTAGACAGTCAGAAATAGCCCTGGGAAAGAAGGAACCAACATATGCCCAGTGTAGGACAGTTATATTGCTGCTGTTGGCACTTACAGGAGGGCAGAGTCCTTGGTTTCCATTCCAGGCCAAAGGAGACCTGAGGAAAAACCTATGGCCAGAGGTACCATCCTCCATAACATAAAGATGATTATACCAGCAATTTGTTTAAAAAAAAAAAAAGGAGAAAAAGAGAGAGAACAAAGAAGAATATGGGAGTAGAAAAGACCAGTACCTTCAGATTACTGAAGCAAAAAAACCTCTCCTACCACAAAAAGTAACATAAAATGTTCACCTGCCCAAAAATAATTTAAAGAAGAACTCTAAAAAGCCTTTAAAAACCAAATGAGAGAAATTGAGAAATATTTTAAAATAATTAAGAAAAATTAAAGAAAAACAAGATTATGGAAAGAAAAGTCAGCCACCTGGAAAAGGAGATCCAGAATCTTGAGGAAGAAAACAATTTGAAAAATTAGAATGGGGCTAGCAGAAATCAACAAAATTATAAGTGTCTAAGATATAACAAAACAAAATATATAAAATGAAACAAGAAAGAAAATGTTATATATCTCTTAAGAAAAGCCACAGATCTGGAGAAAGAGATCAAGAAAAAAACATAATTAAAGAAAATTGTCCTGAAGTTTTAGAACAGAAAGGGAAGGTAGCAATAGGAAAAAACAAACATACAAACAAACAACAACAACAACAACAACAAAAACAAAACAAAACAAAACACTGTTCACCACCTGAAAGAGAGCCTAGGAGGAAAATCTACAGGAATATCATAAACAAATTCCAAAAATCCCAGATCAAAGTGGTAATATTACAAGCAACAAGAAGAATACAGTTCAAATAGGGTGGAGCCACACTTAGAATCACCCAGACTATACTAGAAGACCATAGATCTTAAAATACTATATGTTGAAGAGCAAAAGAACTGGCATTGAGGCTAAAAATAGTATCCTTAGTAAAGTTAAGCACAATTCTGAACAGCAACAACAACAAAGACATTTAATGAACTGCCAGACTTAGAGGATTTTGTTGCAAAAACACCTGAAAAGTATTGTTTTAGACAATTTAAAATAACCAGAGAGTACAAGGTTGGAATAATTCTGTGGTGTAGGAAATGATGAACTCACAGGTTTAGAAAGATAAGGAAAGACCTGGACTTATAAAGGAAGAGGTTATCTAGCTTTAGAAAAACGGAGAATAAACAAGCTTAGTATGGTCTTACATAGAAACATACAAATGCATATGTGTATATGTGTGAATAATTATAAATATTTCTCTGTGCGTGTGTGTATGTATCTGTTCTTAATTGTAACTTTCTTGGGGAAGAAGGGAGAGGAAGGTAGAAAAAATAAAGTAAAAACTGCATAGCAATGAACAAAAGAAAATATGCAAGGAAGTAAAAGATGGACAGTTCTGCACACAATGTGAAATATTATATAGGCTTTCTTGACATGGAAATTATTGTTTCATATTTTGAATTCTTTCTCATATGTAGGCACAATAGAGAGAGTACCATGAGGGAACGTTGAAAGATTCCATCCTTTAAGCGACACAAGCAAAGATTATACCTTGTACCTTTTGCATAATGATTTAGCTAATCAAACCGGACAAAAAGAATTAAAGCCCGCCTTCCAGAAATTAAGTGAACTATTGTAGAACAGTTATCAGAACAAACTCGTCTATATAGCAAAATAGTGAGATGATTTTACAATACATGGCAATTTTTTTCCTTTTTCTTTTTTTGTATTTATATTTAAAATAAACAAGTAAATAAAGAAATTTTAAAGAAGGTATTTCATAATAATATGTCAAAGATATACCTATTACAAATAAGATAAATTCTCACTTTACTTTTGATTAGCTAAGGGCAGCCCAAAAGATTATATAATTTTTATATTTCCCAACCAACTAAGTTCAGCAATAATAATAGCAAATGTTCAGGATCCAAAAAGCAACCCCTTCTTCTAAATTATTCTAGATACACTATGCCATAACACACACATATATACACACACAGACACAGACTCAGACATATACCTAAAACCCTCTGCTAAATAGGACAGGAATCTACTGATCCTATTATTCACAGTGCTATTCACTTCCTTCTGTTATCAATAGTTAAAAGAGTTAACTCTTTATTCTTGAAACTTCCTTCTAAAACTCAAGTAAAATACTTCTGAAACTTTTATGAATTATTTTTGTGTATACTTTGTTAGGCCAATATATTACAATTTGAAACTTTGTACTATGTATCTTAAGGATAATTTTTAAAAAGCTTATTTCCAACATACAAAACACCTCAAAATACTAACAAAAATCATTCATACACATTTTCATTAGCCTATCCATTCCATTCACTTAATTTGGTATGATAATCTTGAAACACTTGTTCCAAAAAAGCCCAAACTGACAAAGCTGTATGTGAGATTATATGGTTGTCTGCAATTATAAAACAAATATTTTCAATTACTAAAGGAAAAGAGAGTGAATAATTCGAACAAGTACCTATCACAATTTGTATGAGACTAATAGGTCTGGAAAACTTTGTCAGAAATTATCATGGGAGATCTCAATTTGGATGAATTTATTTCAAAATGCATATCTGCTATGAAAAAATAAGTGCAAGATTCACAAAAATAGCACACAGAGGAACCATGGAACAGTTCAAATTCCTTAGAGAGGCATCTAAAACTCTCTATAGTGTGTTTAACAAAAGAAATTGTTTTTGCTATTGTTAATTGACTTAGTTTAGCATTGGGACCACTGGAAATGACATTAAGAAAGAATGTTGTCCTTTCAGGTTACTAAGCAACCCTAATTCTCAATTCCATTGAGTCTCATAGTATCATAGATTTATAGATAGAAGGGGGTTTATTGGCCATCTGTTTAAACCCCTTTTTTTGTCACATAAGAAAAGGTCAAAGAGGTAGTATTTTGTCCACTACCACACATCTAAGTACAGAGATAGGATATTAACTCAGGCATTATGACAGCAAAACCAGTATGCTTGCTCCATCTTCCCCAGCAGTTGCCTTTTGTTTTGCCCCAAATACATCCTTATTAAATATAACTTTGCTAACTAAAAACAACTCACCTATTTTCTTAAAAAATGTATATATATAACAGTCTATTTCCAATTCAAATTTCCAACATTCTATTTCACTGGATTTAGTGAAACATAGTATTTCAAACAAAAGAATTTAAGGAAAATCTCCCCATCATATTGCTCCTACTACATACTATATTATATTGGACTGACTACCCACCATTTTTTCTATGAAAATCCACTATGCCAGCATGGGAACTTTCCTGCTATTATTCATTCTCTATACTACATTTGTCTTCTCCATTCTTTTCCTACCACTGTCCCACCTCAATGACTTGCCATCTCATTTTTTAATAAAAAACTTAAATGTCTATTCCATGAAACCTTGTGATCCTACCAATCCATAATGATCTTTCCTCTCCAAATTGCACACAGCAGGCTATACTCTCTAATGGTAAAGTAAAGCAAGTCACCAAAGTGAGTTAGCAGAAATAAATTTGGCTCATTATTTGACTTTCAAGTAATGTGAACAGTTACTAAACAGATTAAATTGTTACCACTTACCTGTATGTGCCAAAATGTTTGTGGCAACCCTGTTTGTAATGGCTAGAAGCTGGAAAATGAAAGGATGTCCATCAATTGGAGAATGGTTGAGTAAATTGTGGTATATGAATGTTATGGAATATTATTGTTCTGTAAGGAATGACCAGCAGGATGAATACAGAGAGGACTGGCGAGACTTACATGAACTGATGCTGAGTGAAATGAGCAGAACCAGGAGATCATTATATACCTCAACAACGATACTGTTTGAGGATGTATTCTGATGGAAGTGGATCTCTTCGATAAAGAGAGCCTTAATTGATCAAAGATGGACAGAAGCAGGTATACCCAGAGAAAGAACACTGGAAAATGAATATAAACTGCTTGCATTTTTGTTTTTCTTCCCGGGTTATTTATACCTTCTGAATTCAATTCTCCCTGTGCAACAAGAAAACTGTTCGGTTCTGCACACATATATTGTATCTAGGATATACTGCAACCCATTCAACATGTAAAGGACTGCTTGCCATCTGAGGGAAGGGGTGGAGGGAGGGAGGGGAAAAATCGGAACAGAAGTGAATGCAAGAGATAATGCTGTAAAAAATTACCCTGGCATGCGTTCCATCAATAAAAAGTTATTTAAAAAAATATTTTAAAAATTGTTACCACTTATTATAAAAGGCAGATAGGTGGTGCAGTATATAGAGAGCCAGGCCTAGGATTGGGAACACTCATTTTTCCTAAGTTCAAATCCAGTCTCAAACACTTACTATCTGTGTGACTCAAGGAAAGTTCCTTCACCTGATTGGCCTGTTTCCTCAACTATAAAATTATCTGGAGAAGGAAATGTCAAATTAATCCAATATCTTTAACAAGAAAAGTTGAAATGGGTTCAAGAAATGTCAGATTCAACTGAAAAAGACCACTTCCTCAAGTGCAGTAAGTCACCTTAAGTGTTCAATTAACATTTCCCAATCATGCTAATAATGAGATTAAAACATGAATGGAAAACATATACTAGTAGACTCTGAACCAAAAATGACTATGTCAAGAAAAGTTGATCCTATAAAAAGCTATCTTGAGGAAACAATAGGAAGTAGATTTTAAAAAAATGTCCAAACTCTCCAAATTTTCCTCCAGCAAAAAAAAAAAAAAAAAAAAAAAAAAAAGACAATATGAAATATCTTATTAGGAAAAAAAAAACTTAATCTGGGAGAACAGGTAAATGAGAGACAATATAAGAATTGTGTGACTACATAAAAGTAATAACAAAAAAAATCTTTATACTTTTAGAAATTATAAAGAAACATTGCTCTGAAATTCTAGAGGAAGGCAAAGCAGAAATAGAAAAAGTCTGCTGATCATTACATGAAAGAGATCAAGAAGGAAGACTTACAAAAATATCATAGCTAAGTTTCAAAGTTCCCAGACTAAAGAGAAAATATTACAAGCAACAACAAAAAAAAATAATAATAATAATAATTCAAATTTTGTGAAGCTATTGTGGATCTCACAAGACCTAGCAGCTTCTACATTATAAGACCATAGATTGTGACTGAAAATTACCCAGCAAAGTTGAATATAATCTTGATTGAAAAAAAAATAGATATTTACAAAAATGAAAGATTAAGATATTTGTAACAAAAAAGAAAAGTACTTAATGGGAAATTTGACATACAAGATCCAAGAGAAATCACAAGAAATCATTAAAGAACAATTATAATGGACTCAACAGGGTCAAACTGTTTACTTTTTATAAGCAAAAATGTTATCACTAACATTATCTTATTAACATATTATGTTTATTGAATAGTTTAAAAGAAAGGCTTGGGCTGAACTGAGTATGATGGGATAATTATAAAAACTAAAACTGGGTTGGAAGAGCTAAAAAGAAAAAAATATGCAAATGAGGCATGAAAGGAAGAAGTGATATAGAAGAAGCAAGTGAGGATGAAGAACTGGTACTACTGGAATCTTACTCTCATCAGAAACAGATTAGAGGGAACAGAGAGATATAAGTCTTCTAAATTTAGAAAGAGATAAGAGGGCTAGAAAATAGAAGGGAAGGTTGTGTAATTCAAAAAACAGGAAGGTAGGGGAATGGCTAAACAAGTTGTGATATGTGAGAGTGAAGGAACACTATGAAACAAGGAATGATAAGTTGGATGATTTTAGAAAAATATGAAAAGATTTTGACCTATGAATTTGTTTTAAGAGGGGGGAAAACTGACAATGAGAAATATATAGAGTATGGTATTACATATATGTATATGTATGTACATGCATAAATGTATGCATTCATGTTTAATCATGCCTTGTTTAGGGTGTGATGGAGAAGGGAGCAGGAAAAAAAAAACCCAAAAATATATACATCAGAGAACAAAAGAAAATTGAGAAGAAAGCCCAGAAAAGTTGGGTAACTTTAAAAACAAAATCTTTTTTTTTTTTTAAATAAGACAGTCAGAAATGGAAATTTATAGTTTTAAATTGAGTCCTCTCATTATGTTCTGTTGCACACATGGAAATATTCTCTTTTTAAAAATTTTGTATTTAAGTTCAAAATGAATTTTTTTAAAAAAAGCTATCTGCCTGTTTATTTTCCTGGGTCTTTCGATAAATAATTTCAACTTAGGAAAAAAGCTAATTTAGTTTAGGTTATTTTCTATGAATTACACGTTTAGACTTAGATTGGCCACTAAGTAGTTTAAAAGTGACTGATACAATACAATCCTATCCTATGAAATTTACAGTCTAGTAGAGGTTTTTATAACACAAAAGCAACCACCATACAAAATGATATATGTATCCATCAATCAGCTATTTATTAAGTAAGAAACATGTCCAAAACTTTGCTAGGTATTTAAGATACCAAAAAAAAAAAAGCGTTATTTCCCTCAAAGTATTTACATTTCAGGTGGAAAAACAAAATAATTACATACAAAATGCAAAAAAAAATTAATAAACATATACAAAATAAATTCAAATATTGCAAAGAAGTTGGAAAAGACTCATGTATAAAAATCTTCAGAATAGCAGAAAATATGAAACTTAAGGGACTTTCAATTATCAAGGAATGGCTAAACAAATTATGGCATACAAATATGATGAATTAAAATTTTGCTATGAGAAATAATAAAATGGACAGTTTCAAGAAGACAGAGAATTGAGTGAACCAAGGAAAACAATTTATACCATCTGAGCAACATATACTCTTTTCCATTATGGAAAAATAATTTGAAAAAAATTTAGGATTATTAAATACAAACATAATTGAAAAATTTAAAACAAAACATTACTGATGGACTTAAAATGCAAAGATGACAGATCATTGGAGTAGGCCTATGCAGACATCTGTTTTTCTGGATTACACATATGGGATGAGGATGAGGATTTTCTTTTTCTTTTCTGTTAAATTGCACAGTGATATGGGCAGTGAGGAGAGATAATAAAGGCTTGTATAAATAAATCAAATAAATCAATAAGAATAAAACTAAAATAGGAGGGTCAGTTATAACATTAAGCAGCTGGAGAAGGGTATGTAGAAAGACTTTATATAGAAAGTAGCTTCTGAGTAGAATTCTTAAGAAACCTAAGGATTCTAAAGAGGAGGATGAAGAAACATACATTCTAGGAAAACTAGACAAGAGAAGAACAATAAAAACACTAACAAAATATATGACACCTGAGAATAGAAGTCATAGTTCACTTGTGTGATCAGGGAAAATTTCATGAAGGAATAGGATGAAAAGCAATTAAATATGAAAAAAAAAAAAATGATGAGGAGGCAGAGAAGGAATAATGGGCAAAGGAAGGGACTTGAGGAAAGGATTGGGTATGTATAGGACATAGAAAATTATCTCATTTTGCTTGATCTTAGAGTACACTGAAAGGTTGGATGGTTTAATGAGAGCTAGATACAAAGTTAGGAAATATAAGTTCAAATCACATATCTGATCTTTATCAGCTGTTTGATGTGTGGCAAGCCACAAATTCTCTGATAAAATAGAAATTTGAACTACCATCTCACAAGGTTGTTGTGAAGAAAGTGGTTTGGAAAAGCTACTTAAATAAGTTCTATTAACATTATCATGTGGAGAAATGTTATTAGATAAAAGAATAGAAATATAATATATTGCCAGCCTTGAATGGAACTGAATGAATTTGAGCTTGTTAATAATTTGGATTTGTGCTCAGTAGACAATAGATATCTCTTTTAAGGTCTGGAAAACAGGACTGACATATGAAGACCCATGCATAAAGTAGAAGTTTAGCAGGAAGGAAGATATCATGAGGCTGTTGGAATAGTCTAAATTAATTATAATAAAGGCCAAGACCAGAACAATTATAGTGGGAAAAGGAATGGAAAGATATGATAATGACAATGAGGCACTGTGTTAACTATATAGAAGCTATATCAATTTTATGCAGTTCTAAGCAGCTGGGATATTGGGAAACTGCTTTCTTATTTTTTATTTGTGTTATTATGACATAAGAGATATTAAGTTAACACTTAAGTAAAATAATAGTATACTAGATTACCCATAGGCATTTTTTTGATGAAGAAAAACTATGCCTAACCCTGTTTTGTTCTGTGCAAAATATGTTTAAAACAATGAAAAACAGGAAAGAAAGAAAAAAGTAATTTCTAAAAAAAGATAATTAGAAGGAATTGAAAATGGATTAGTCAAAAAATAACATGCAGGTAACTTTCTGACACATATACACACACAAGTGAGGAAGGCCAGCTGGATGACTCTTGAGATAGCCAAAAGTAATACAAGTTGTCTTTTATGTTTATTTGTCCCAGAAAAACCAAGTGGAAGAAGAATCCTGTTGTCTACATTATAATATGCAGTTGGACAGACAAGTAATACACACACACATTTGTGTGTATGTATGTATATAGATATAAGTACATACATATGTATTGGACCACAACTTCAAGTTTCACACACACACATTGAAATGACACAGTAAACATATAGTATGTACATATTCCTCTATTTTGGAGGCAATTTTAATAAGAAAAGAGAAAATGATTGGTTTGAAATGATGATCTGTGTGAAGTACACAGGATACTTTTTGTGACAGAAGAGCCTGGAAATAAAGAAAAACAGAATCCTCATGTAAAATGAGGAGTATGTGATGGCAATTATAGCAATGCCTCCTAATGAAACTTCAAACAAAGATACAAACACATAATAAAAAGATATATGTGTGTTTAAAAAGATATATTTTATGTGTACACATATGAGTCTATATATTTCTATATATACACATATTCTGAAATCTGTATATAGACAGATATACACATATATGCATACATATATATACATAGACCAGAAATACACATACACATACATGTCTCTGAAGTGTAGACAGATGTACATACACACTTCATTTTGAATCTGAATGATAGAAAGATAAGTGAAAACAAAGAGACAGGATCAGCCTTATGGGAGGTTAATAAGGTAAATATGTATCTGAAAGCATGAAGGAAAATTATAGTGATGCTAATAAGTGACAAAGAATATATACAAATTAGAGAAGGCAATTGTTTATGCCTTATTGGAGCAGTTCTTGATGGAATCCTCATGAAAATCATTCTCTATTACTGTCAACAAAAGTCACTTTTTTAAAAAAGAAAGCTTTGTAGAGAACAAAAGTTGCTTCCTACTTATTTCTATATTTATAATCAGAATGAAATGTGATTAAAATCAGTTCAATTTTAACAGCTTTTATGAAATATTCCTATGTATAAAATACTGTGCTATACACTGCAGATAGGGGTAGAAAGTAAATAGATAGGATCTGAGAATTCCTTGCTTAAAGAGGGTGAGAGGAAGGAAAACTTGAATGTCAACACTGCAAATACAATCCTGAGTAATTGGAAGAATAATAGTAGCAGAAATAAAGAAATCTGGAGTTGTACTATGTTTAAAAGGAAAGAAGGTAAATTCCTGAGTTTTTTTTCGAATCCTTGGGTCAATTAATGAAGAAAGGATTACCTAGTTAGTAATGGAAAGACTGAATCTAAAAGTTATATACTTCAAGCTTTTAGAGCTGGTGGCCCACTGATTCTGAATAAAGTAAAAATTAAATTTTAATTATACTTAAGTGGCAATATCTGACCAAAGAACAATAAGAAAAAAAACATTCTGCAAAAATTCCCCCTTTATTCAGCAGTGTGACATATTCCATCAGTGATAATTTATTTTTAAGTACTTTTACTACCTTTTGCATTATCTCCTGAGTGAGTCCATTATGATTTTTAATAGCACATTCCTTTCTGTCATCCCTAGTTGGGAATATTATAAATATCAATTAGTATAAATCAATTGTAAGTGAACAAGGCATTTAATATGCAAGTGATGAGGGGGTGGGGGCATTTAAGAGAGGTTGAAAGCATTTCTAGTATCACAAATCTTGCCACCTCTTTAAAAACTGTTCTCAAATAATACCACAACCAACATTATTAAAGGTCACCAATATAGTGCAAAGCACATTTTTAATGAAATAAATTCAATTATAATTGCAGCAACTATTTCAGCCACAATTTAGACATAGAATCCAATTATCCATTTCATTTTCATTTGCACCTCATGGGTGAGATCATTTATCATGTTTCATGATAATGATCAGAAGACACATGGAAAGTGATTTCTGGAGGTAACAAATTACCTACCATATTAGCATAGCTTACAAGAATCTGTCAACAACTACTATGCATAAATATAAGGTAATTAAATTTACAATGTGCAGGAGTGTTTGATATGCTACTTGCTTCTTTTAGCAGCTGCCAAAAATCTGGGTTGCTAAATTCAGTGTACCAGTTTGTCTGCTTAAGTATAGTAATTTAGCTCTTCATGACAAATCAGGAATCATTATGCCACTAGAGCACCAATAGGTAGACAGTGTACCATGGCTCAAGATCTGGAGATGAATCTTTCATCATCTCGCAGTATTACTTCTTGCCACCAAATCATCCATCACACTGCTCAGACAGCTTGGAATGATAGTGCTGGACCCTCACATTACTGCTCCTTGAACTCTGTCTCATCCATCTTTTGCCTCATTCTTGAATCACAGCTAAGCACCGTTTCCTGGCTACAAGACTGAGTGTGAACCTGTAATGCCTTTAACCTACAGTGCCACTCTAATAGTAATTGATTTCTCTTTATTACAAACCACTGTTCAGAAAGACCATCTCTGGATATTGAAGCAGAAAGATGATAAAACAACAACAATAACAACAACTCTAACACTGCTATTCAGAATTTTATTTGTTTGGCTATGCTAGTTGAAAGCACTTCATGATTAGTGTTTATGTCACAGTGTATATTTAACAAATACAATAGAGCTATAAAGCAAATTATGACAAGTTCTAATTCCATCATTGGCATAATACAAAAGTAAATTAGCATCCACATATTTAACGAACTTTTATGTAAAAGTGCAAAATACTATAGTTAGCCTGAACAAAATGACACAAAATAATGACTCAAATCTGCATGTAAGAATCCATGTGAACAATGCTCTTCAAAATAAGCTTTGTTTCAGTGCCCATACTGCTAAAAAAACAACCTTCACAGAATAACACTGTTAACAAGCTGGTCTGTGTACCATAAACTACCTTAGACTAAAGTGTTTCAATTCAGTTCCATCTGAATGCTGTTATAAAAGTTTAATAAATCAAAATGATCAAAATGCTGCCAGTGGCAGATTAGAATTCAGTTTCCAATTCAAATTCTCTTTAATATACGGCTTCTCTGACATCTTGCATTTTCTGCCATGTATTGTGAATTCCAAATACCTCCCTTTTCTTGATTACCAAGCATCAGAACAGTTTTCTAACATTCCTACACAACACACAAAGATACCAAATCTAGTGAGGGTTTTGCAGAAAGAATATGATGACAGGTTGGAGTTCTTTGTCTACCTTTAAGTAAATATTTTTTAAACCATCCTCTGAAGTAAATGGCATTCAGACAGAATTGAAAAAAAAAAAAAACTATTAGCTGTAGTTCTAAGGAGAAAGACCCTTCTTTTCAATGAAGAGAAGAAAACATGTCTTTAAAAACAGGGACTGGAGGCATAATTATCAGGAGCAATAAGCCTAAGGACACAGAGGAGAATTCTGCTGAGAAATCACTCTACTATTATGGAATATAAAAGTTTTCACAAAGACTAGGAAAAGAATTTCATTTCACATAGATTGTTTTGAGCCCAACTATGACTAGCAGATAAACAGAGATAAAGCAAAATACTTTTCTAGATATCTCCTACATGTATTATCACTACCCATGGAGTTTCAGTCTGGCCAGCAAAAATAAACTATTAGTAAATTCACTTTTAAATTCATGTCTGGTGTGAACAAATATTCTGAAGCCCAACCATCTGTTAACCTTTGATTTTAATCAGTTGTATGACCATATAAACATATAGTACTGAGTATAAAACAAAAAGTCGTATAATACAAGTAATTTTTATTTATTTTCACATTTCTGAATTCTGTAATTCAAGTTTCATTTTCCTGTCAATCCTACTCCCTTTTGGTGGAAAAGAGCTTAGATTTTTAGAATCACATTGAGATCTCTAGCAAGATACCCACACAAAAATATTTGTGCTTCAACCTGAATATTTGCCAGTTGTGGCCAGAATTATTTCTCCAAAATCTAGTAACAGCAGAACATCATCTTTTCTTTTTTTATAGATCACAAGGGGGGCACTTTGACTTGATGTAACTCAAAACTTCTGCACCATAACTGACTTAAAAATATTTTATAGATAGGACAGAGTTATTTGAAAGCTGGCCAAAGAGGACTATAGTTGAAGAAGATATGAGTTTCAGTTCTACTCCTTCATACCTGTAAGATTTAGGAGAACTCAATTCTTATTTTCTTCACCTCATCTGTAAAATGAGAAGTTGAACTAGATGACCTCTGAGGTTCCTTCCATATTAAACATTCTGTAACACTGCCCTTTGCTGTTGGCATTCTGATTGTTCTTGGGAGGTGGGGGTGAGGGGAGTGGGGAAGGATAGGTCAGAAGGAGATCAGCGAAATGTATGGCATATCTAGTACCTGGGAGGTTACAAATTATATTCACAGATGGATTTGATCTAGATAACAATCTTATGAAGGAATAAAAGTAAATATTTCTTCAATCATTACTTTTACATATAAGGAAATCAAGTCACAGAAAAGATAAATAGCATTCTTAAAGTCATTATTAGGAACTGATAGAACCACAGTTCAAACACAGATAGGTTAGTCAGATGGGGAGTTTAATGGGAACTTCTCTCATACAGTTCTGGCAGGGAGAAGAAATTAGGAAACCTAGATTTGAGTAAATATTAGTGATGTGGGATCCCTGGAGTGTGGAGATCTCTACCCTGGGATATAGAAAGTATTTGCACAAGAGATATATTTACAAGAAACTCTAGTAAAAAAGGAAGGGGATTTTGGAAGAGAAGAGGTTCTTTTCCAGAAGATAGGGCAAGAATCACTGTGTACTAGACAGAAAGAAAAAGAATTTAAAAGCAGTATGAGTTTGTGTATGAATATGTTTTCTCTTCTGTGTTTCTCTCAATCAGCTGAGTTTCAAAGAAGGAAAAAAATGTGGCCATTTTAGAATTTAAAAGTGCTTGTAAGGCATCTTGATGCAAATTAACTTGAATTTTTCTTAAGCTTTTAAGCTTCTTTCCCTAGAGAGGACTGAGAATGACCAGGACTGCTGCATGTAGACTTCTGTCCAGTCCAGCCTCTCCAAAGAACAACAGGCTCCCCCCAAACCCCATGCTATGGAGTTAACTTCCGTTTCTCTCTAGATAGGTCCCTATGGTCCCCAACCCCCTAGACTCCCCAAACTCTTCTTAGGGGACTTTGGATTCTGTAAAAAAGTGTGATCTATCACTATATAGCTTGGAGAAATGTAGGGAAACCCATTTTATAGTTTAAAATCTTTCACCCTTCCTAGTACAGCAGTCCACATAGGGAAGAGTACAAAATTTAGGAGGGAAAAGTAAAAAAAAAAAAAAAAAAAATAGGTGGGGAAAGATAGGAGCCATTGTTATTTTACTCCCAGGGGGCTGTGTTTCCATTTCAGTTCTCAAAAAGTTTACTGCCATTTCAAAAAATTCGGGAAGTCTAGGAGAATGGAGTTTTTGAGGTCTTTCAAAAATGTGAACTAAACTAGTGTGTTTAAATTTAAATTTTCAATTGATACATATGGGAAGAAGATTTTAGAAATATGTGTGCATTAATATTGAAATATTATTACTAGAAGTTTGAATCTGTATTTGTTTTCAGATTTTAAAAGAGGTTATTAAAACAAAAGTTTTCTGGTAACTTACCTAAAGAGCTCACATATTTGTATCTCCTTGCAAGAGGAAATATATTGCTTTCTAAATAGTATATTGAGCAATTTGTAAAAATTATGAGCTATGCTTTAAAATTTTGTCAGCTTTATAGATATGTGTATAAGTTTTATGAAATTTGGTCCAAAGTTATATAGATATTACCTATATTTTGAATCTTAAAAGTGTAAAAAGGTGGTTTTAAAAACAGGACTAAGAAAGATTAATTCATAAAAGCAACTGATAGTTTGAATAAAACATCCAGTTAGAATCTCACATGCTAAAATATAGATTTTTAAAATAATATTTTTCTTAAACTGGTATGTATGTTAAAATTGGAAAACTTGACTTTAATTACATGAGATTACTATCCAATTTTGTGATAGGCTATGTAATGTCTATTTGGCTATCTCTTAAGAAAATTGTGAGATTGCTATTTAAAGTTATTTACTGTTATTGTCGTAATACTGAAACCTAAAATTGATAAGTATCATGATATGTTGGACAAAGAAAAAGGAGTATGGTTTGCACAAAGAGAGGAGCAGGATGTTGGGCTCATAGCAAATTATGTTATTCAAGGACCCCAAAATGCTGTGGATTATATAGACACCAGATGATGACCCACAAAAAGGTGGGGTTTGATCATGTGAATAATTCACAATGGCCATTCTCTTGGGCAAAAGGTAAATTTATTTAAGGAAAAGATTACAGGCAAAATAGAGGGATACAAGAGACACCATATTTGATAAATATGAAATAGAATGGGACAGCAAAGAAAGGGGATTTAATAAATAATGATGAAAAGGGCAAGTTCTTTATTGGAACTTGCCATTTGCTGAGAGTTAGCTGGCAGGCTAAATCCTGAAAGGGACTTAGCACCCCAAAAGAGTTAGCTAGCTATTATGAGGAGAATTGGGGTTGGGAAACAGTGGAGTTGGGGGAGATATCACGTGGCATGAGGAAAGGGGAAAGAGAAAGACACCACATAGTAGAGTGCCTTGACAGAATAGATCCAAAGGAAAGCAGCATCCATAGGATGGCCTATAAGTAGATTTTATAGAGAAAATTTAACTTCAGGGACATGACTGGGATTTCTGACAGGACATAGCAAGGTGTAATTATCCAACACCTCTACAGAGAGTAGATCTCAGGAGTTTGATATAACTTGAATTACAGATAGGACCACTTCTCCAAAGTGTGGAACTAAGGAGCTAAAGTGATTTTTATTAGTGACTTCTCCCTACCTGTCTCAAGTACTCTAAGATGGAGTTTAGGTTTATTTCCCTCTATACTTTGAAAAATTCACCTTCAAATAACCAGCACTAGATAGCTGTATCTAACAGCTTCAGGGGTCTGACTCAATCTCTACTAGATCTTCAATCAGGTCAAGCCCCTTCAAATGAGACCCTGTAGGATGATTCAGGTCAACATCCATTCTCAACAGGAAGTAGTTTCAGAAGATGAAATTATCGTCCCATATCCCAAAGAACTTTGGGCCACATTTGCTTGGGAAGGAACTGGTTGGTAAATGGACTCCAAATTATACAGTGTCTGAGTATAAGGAGTCCATCAATCCTGTGAAGGGAGGAGGTTATTAATACTATTTCCCTGCTACAATATTATTTGGGGCCTAGGATGGGGACATAGATTTAAGACATGGGTAAATATTATTGGGAATGATACCTCACAAACAATTCAGTTTGATGCCTGTCAAATTATATATATACCTTTATAATGAGGTTTGACTAGTCGAAGAATTTAGAAAATACACATTAAAGAGTAAGTTGATTATACATGTAATAGGTATAGATCTCATGGAAGATTTAGAATCAAGTTAAGGACTTAAGAGAAGAGATAGACACCAGTGCCTGGGTAAAATTGGTAAAGTACATTGAAAACAATCTGAACAAAACAATTTCTATGTCTGTGTTCCAGGTTGCCCCATACCCAGATAATACCATTCCTTTTGGGTATGAAAAAATATGAAAGTAAATTCCTCCTGTTCCCAAAATAACATTTCTGGGGAAATTTTCAGTGCTTTATTCTAACTTTCCCTTTTGTGAGGGAATAAACCAGGCTATAACTAGCCTCTTAGCTATGGAGATCTATCAGCTTGTCTCTCATGCAAAGTAAAAAATTCCCAAATCTAAAGACTATAGTGGCCATGTATCCAAATCCAGAATTTAGCTGAGGATAGCTCTGGCCATTTCTCAGGGATGAGCATAATCAAATCAAACCCTGGAGTTACTGTGAAGGCAGCACTCTCAAACCTCCTTTGCCAGGCAACTGAGTGGGCACCTATGCACCGACCCAACTGGCTATTTCTTTTGCCTTAGAATTAAATGAAGAAAGTAAGATTGAATTAGAAAGAATTAAGTCAAGGATGGTAACTGATGAATTCAAGGCTAAGAAACTAGCTCTGAATTGGGTCATTACTACCATGGTTGAGTAAATATTATTGGATAACTTACACCAGAGAAGCAGTGAAGGGAATAGTAGAGTAATTAAATGCCACTATGCAGAATAGCAAGGGAAAATAGAAAGGTTGTTGGAAGGAAGAGGAGGAACATGTTATAATTGATACAGCCATATCAGAAGAATTAACAAGGAATTCAAGGATTAATTATTTATCCTGTGTAAGGAGATCTGTGCAGGGATTAATAGACTTTTATGAAGAGGGATGTAAAAAGTATTAGCCAAATTTGAGGGGTTAAAAAAGCATGTGAAAAACAAATTATTAAAAAGGAAAAAAAAAAGGGGGGGTGGAATTATGAGAAATAGATGGCCATCTTGATTTCCGTAGTTATGAAAATTAAATTGGAGAAATGAAACTTAAATTAGAAAACTGAAATCCACAAGGACATCAAGGAATAATCAAGGATGGAGGTTATCTTCCTTCAAAAGAATGTAAGCTTGTAATGTTCTCTTCTTTAAGATATAAATGTTCTCTGGGAGCAGATTTCCTGGGGGACTTCTGGAGGTAGCCTTAGTTTCAGCAATCTCAAATGCAGCCAGGAGTTAAAGTCCAGTCCTTTATTGTCTCTTCCAAAATAACCCAATTAACTTTCTTAGAAGCCTATCTCTCTCCTTGGTTCCAAGAGCTCTTGTTGCTAGTCTTTTAGCTTTTCCAGCTTCTGCCTCTAGCTCAACTTCAATTTCTGGCTCTGAATCTCTGGACTGAATTCTGGCTCTCAATTTCCCAAAAATCTCTAGTGCTTGTCTTTTTATATGCTCTTTTAGAGATGTGAACTCAAAGGTTGACTCCTCCTCCAAGAGTGAGATTGTGGGAGCTGTGACTTGTGAATCTCCTCCACTGAACTTGTGAATCTCCTGGACTTGTGAATCTTGTAGAACTCCAATGAGTGCTAAATACATTAGTGAGCTAGAGAACTTGTTAAGTACATGCTAAATTAGATAACTGACTTAACATTTTGTAAGAATCCTAACATAGGCTCTTTGGGATGAGGGATTAATTTTTGTAATCAAGGGTGGCCTGAGATTTGAAAAGAATATTTTGTTCTTTGCCATGAATTCTCCTTTTTTTCCCCTTTTAGAATAAAAGCCCCTTTGGGGCAGGACTAGCTATGTGTGGAACTTCTGTAACATCCATTAATAAGGAATCAGGGGAGAGATTTGTGCTTCAGGAGAGGGGAAAAAAGCTGTCTTTGGAATTTCAAAGGGGTGTCTATTCACCTAGGCACCCATTCTTGCAAGAATATAAAATAAAATAAATCTTTCTAGCATTTATCTGTGAGTCAGCGGAGTTCTTGTTAAGATATTTTATTTCTTATAATCACTTCCTTCTCCAGTGGAGTAAGGCAGAGGTTACATAGCTAGAAAGAGTCTGAGGTCAATTTTGAGTTCAGGTCTTCCTGACTCCAAATACAGCACTCTATCCAGTGAAAGAGCTCTCTAGCTAGTTCAACTACTGGCACACAAGTGAGCATATATCAATGCTAATATAAAAGCTTTTGTGGATAAAGGATAAAACATAAATCCCTCAAGCTAAAATGCTTAAGGTTTTTTTCTGAAACACTCAGGTTTCCTATTATTTCATACCTTGTATTACATTTATGTGTATATTTTGAAAGACAGCAAGGCAAAGTAGATAATTAGGCTAAAGAGTCAAGAAGATCTGGATTCAATTCCATTGAATTAAATAAATTCAATTTATTACTATTGTTGCTGTTGCTATTGTTGTTTATACCATACTTTGACTAGTAGAATATGCCTTCTATAAGGGTTTTATTTCAGAACAGTATTTAAGTAGCCTTGTGATTTAGTCAATAAAGAAATGGTATAATTTCAATAGACTTGGATGAAGAAAGCCATCTGCAACCAGAGAGGACTATGTGGACTAAATATGGATCAAAACATACTATTTTTGTGTTGTTTTTGTTGTTGTTGTTTGTTTATTCTTTTCTCTCCCTCTCCCCCCTTTTCTAATCTGATTTTTCTTATGCAGCATGATAAATGTTGAAATATGTTTAGAAGGATTGCATATATGTAACTGATACTGGACTACTTGCTGTTCACAGGATGGAGGAGACAGGGAAGGAGGGAGAAAAATTTGAAACACAAGGTTTTGCAATGGTGAATGTTGAAAGCTATCTTTGCATGCACTTTTTTGGGGGGAAGGAGGGCTGAGGCAAAAGGAGTTAAGTGACTTGCCCAGGGTCACACAGCTAGGAAGTGTTAAGTGTCTAAGGCCAAATTTGAATTTAAGTCCTCCTGGCTTCAGGGCTGATATTCTATCTACTGTGCCACCTAGCTGCCTACTTTGCATGTATTTGGAAAAATAAAAAGCTATTAGCATAAAAAAGAAATGGCCTTCAAATCAGAAAAATCTGAGTTCAAGTCTTAAAGCACATATAGCTAGATAACCATGGAAAAGTCATATGTCTTCCTATGGCAATTAAGATAACTTTAATACAATTATTAAAGAAGAATTGCCTATCTACATCAGTAGAGGGAGTTCTACACAGTATAAAAATACAAATTACAATTTTAAAAAAGGAAACTCCCCAGTGGCTAGCTAGCATGATACCTTACAAATAGAAAGCACTTAATAAATTCAGCATACCATTTGGTGCATTTATCTATAAATCTATATAGCTCATACTAAATACTTACACCCACATTAAGGTGAGCTTTACAACCTACGTGCCTAGTAATAAGAAAACATTTCTGCTTAATACACATACTACAATACTTACATAGCACAAAGTAGTTAAACGCCGAAATGATTGTGATAGGGTACAGCTTTCTAAGGGAAATATAGCAATATAGATCCCCTGTTCCATCCCCTCAACCTCACCCCACCTCTGCCTTAGAATGTTATTGTTCTAACAATTTGTCCATCAATGATTATAAAAATCTTATGGTCTAGGAATGTAATGATATTTCTTCCCTTAAACTTTAGGGAAGATATCTTAGGGATCCTGAGGATCTCTGACCTTAGAGTGTTATTGTTCTAACAATTTGTCTGTCAATGATTCTAAAGTCTTCTGGCCTTAAAATAGTCCTACAAATATTACTGACTGTCAGATAGACAATCTCTTGTTCAGTGATAACCAAGTTTCTGAAGCAACAGTGAACAGACCATTAATTAAACCTACCTGTAAGCCATAAAATTAACATACCAGTGACATGAACTGGATAAATTTGTCTTCTTTTGGTTCTTTGCTAAATTCTTTTGGAACTTGGCCGGCTTCAATTGACCTTACAATTACAGAAAACTTTGCCCCTTAACTTGCATATGGGCTCAAGCCTATAAATTCTTTTGAGATATCTCACAACACCAGTCTGTGACTCCCAACCTTTTGGGGTCCCTCAACAATAGGAGGGTGCTTTGCTACTTTCTGCCATTAAAAGAAGTTAAAAATCCAGGAAGTCAAATCCAGGAAGATGTTTTAAAGTAATATGCATTGCTATATTTTCTTGGCATGCACCATCAACTAAATTAAAAATTCCTTGTGGGCAGGTGTTATGTCCTCTATTTCTCTAGTGTCTCACAGTGTCTGGAACATTGTGGATTCTCAATTAATGCTACTGCCTTATCCAGTGGAGCTGCACAGAAACCAATTGAGATTGGCATTCTCCCTTTCGCTTACCCAGGCTGTTTTTTAATTAGTCCTTACAACAGGGAAAATAGAGTGATGAGAGAAAAGTAATAAAAAAGAAATGTAAATAGCCCTTACTAGCTACCACATTACAAATAAAAAGAATCCCTTTTGGTTTAGTAGGATCAATTTTACCTGTTAATACAACAGAATAAAGGAATCAGATCCAGCTAGAACAGGCAGTTAGCTCATAGACACTCAGCAGCAGGCCTTAGAGGCAATGATTCTATTACCTCCATGATCTATCTGAAGTCCTCAATGAAGATTCTAACTAAAGACAAACTCATTCCAAGATTTACTCAGTGAGAAACTAATGTCAGCTTTACTACTGAAATCCCTCTGATCACAGGAATTAAATTTAGAAACACATTCAAAATTCTTCAGAGAAAATGGCAACCCTTTACTATTGTAATGCCGGAGAAACTGAGGCAAGATAGAGATTAGAGAGTATTTAATAATTTATTTAAAAGGGAGAGATTTACTGGGACCAAATGGATCCAATGGTTTGGTCCCAGGGCTGAATAAGACTATCATCAATAAGAATCTAGCAAACAATGTGAATTCTCAATGACCTATATACACATAGCTCAGACTCAGGGGGTAGATTGAGGCAGGGTCAGAGTCTGGGTGCTGAGAGTGGGAACAGAGCTGACAATTATAAACAAAGCAGAACAATTAGAGAAACTGAGTCAGGACTGGGTCAGGATATTAGGGAAACTGAGTCAGGACAATAAAAGAGAACTGTGGCATAACGGTATGAAGTATTTTTATGAGGAAGAATAAACACAACCTAAAAAAAAAAACAAACACCTATCTAAACTTGAATGTAATCTCAACATTGCTAAAGTAATATTATAGGTAGGGAAAGGAATGGAAGTGGGCGAATCTTTTTTTTTTTTTTAAATTTTTATTTAATAATTACTTTATATTGACACTCGTTTCTGTTCCGATTTTTTTTTTCCTCCCTCCCTCCACCCCCTCCCCTAGATGGCAAGCAGTCCTTTATATGTTGGATATGTTGCAGTATATCCTAGATACAATATATGTTTGCAGAACCAAACAGTTCTCTTGTTGCATAGGGAGAATTGGATTCAGAAGGTATAAATAACCCGGGAAGAAAAACAAAAATGCAGATAGTTCACATTCGTTTCCCAGTGTTCTTTCTTTGGGTGTTGCTGCTTTTGTCTGTCATTTATCAATTGAAACTCAGGTCTCTTTGTCAAAGAAATCCACTTCCATCAAAATATGTCCTCATACAATATCATTGTCGAAGTGTATAATGATCTCCTGGTTCTGCTCATTTCACTTAGCATCAGTTCATGTAAGTCTCGCCAGTCCTCTCTGTATTCATCCTGCTGGTCATTTCTTACAGAACAATAATTTCCATAACATTCATATACCACAATTTACCCAGCCATTCTCCAATTGATGGGCATCCATTCATTTTCCAGTTTCTAGCCACTACAAACAGGGCTGCTACAAACATTTTGGCACATACAGGTCCCTTTCCCTTCTTTAGTATTTCTTTGGGATATAAGCCCAATAGAAACACTGCTGGATCAAAGGGTATGCACAATTTGATAATTTTTTGGGCATAATTCCAGATTGCTCTCCAGAATGGTTGGATTCGTTCACAACTCCACCAACAATGCATTAGTGTCCCAGTTTGCCCGCATCCCCTCCAACATTCATCATTATTTTTTCCTGTCATCTTAGCCAATCTGACAGGTGTGTAGTGGTATCTCAGAGTTGTCTTAATTTGCATTTCTCTGATCAATAATGATTTGGAACACTCTTTCATATGAGTGGTAATAGTTTCAATTTCATCTCTGAAAATTGTCTGTTCATATCCTTTGACCATTTATCAATTGGAGAATGGCTTGATTTCTTATAAATTTGAGTCAGTTCTCTATATATTTGGAAATGAGGCCTTTATCAGAACCTTTAACTGTGAAGATGTTTTCCCAGTTTGTTGCTTCCCTTCTAATCTTGTTTGCATTAGTTTTATTTGTACAAAGGCTTTTTAATTTGATGTACTCAAAATTTCTATTTGTGATCAGTAATGGTCTCTAGTTCATCTTTGGTCACAAATTTCTTTCTCCTTCACAAGTCTGAGAGATAAACTATTCTATGTTCCTCTAATTTATTTACAATCTCGTTCTTTATGCCTAGGTCATGGACCCATTTTGATCTTATCTTGGTATATGGTGTTAAGTGTGGGTCCATGCCTAATTTCTGCCATACTAATTTCCAATTATCCCAGCAGTTTTTATCAAATAATGAATTCTTTTCCCAGAAGTTAGGGGCTTTGGGTTTGTCAAACACTAGATTGCTATAGTTGACTATTCTGTCTTGTGAACCTAGCCTTTTCCACTGATCCACTAATCTATTTCTTAGCCAATACCAAATGGTTTTGGTGATTGCTGCTTTATAATATAATTTTAGATCAGGTACAGCTAGGCCACCTTCATTTGATTTTTTTTTTCATTAATTCCCTTGAGATTCTCGACTTTTTATTGTTCCATATGAATTTTGTTGTTATTTTTTCTAGATCATTAAAATATTTTCTTGGAAGTCTGATTGGTATAGCACTAAATAAATAGATTAGTTTAGGGAGTATTGTCATCTTTATTATGTTCGCTCGGCCGATCCAAGAGCACTTAATATTTTTCCAATTATTTAAGTCTGACTTTATTTGTGTGGAGACTTTTTTATAATTTTGCTCATATAATTCCTGACTTTCCTTTGGTAGATAGATTCCCAAATATTTTATGGTATCAACAGTTATTCTGAATGGAATTTCTCTTTTTATCTCTTGCTGTTGGGTTTTGTTGGTGATGTATAAAAATGCTGAGGATTTATGGGGATTTATTTTGTAGCCAGCTACTTTGATAAAATTATGAATTATTTCCAATAGCTTTTTAGTAGAATCTCTGAGGTTCTCTAGGTATACCATCATATCATCTGCAAACAGTGATAGTTTGGTTTCCTCATTGCCTACTCTAATTCCTTTAATATCTTTCTTGACTCTTATTGCCGAGGCTAGTGTTTCTAATACGATATTAAATAATAATGGTGATAGTGGGCAACCTTGCTTCACTCCAGATCTTACTGGGAAAGGTTCCAGTTTTTCCCCATTGCATATGATGCTTACTGATGGTTTTAAATATATGCTCCTGACTATTTTAAGGAAAAGTCCATTTATTCCTATGCTCTCAAGTGTTTTTATTAGGAATGGATGTTGGATTTTATCAAATGCTTTTTCTGCATCTATTGAGATGATCATATGGTTTTTGTTTGTTTGGTTATTGATATAGTCAATTATGCTAATAGTTTTCCTAATATTGAACCAGCCCTGCATTCCTGGTATAAATCCTACTTGGTCATAGTGTATTATCCTGGTGACGATATTCTGTAATCTTTTTGCTAATATTTTATTTAAGATTTTAGCATCAATATTCATTAGGGAGATTGGTCTATAATTTTCTTTCTCTGTTTTCAGCCTACCTGGTTTAGGTATCAGTACCATGTCTGTGTCATAAAAGGAGTTTGGTAGGACTCGGAAGTGGGTGAATCTTATATATTTATTTTAATATAAATAAGGCCAATTTGAAATGGCAAGACATCCATTTTTTTTTCCTTATGTTGCATTCAATGGGTACAAAAGAGGTGAATATAAGAGCTGTTGAATTTAAAATAAGCCTAAATATGGAAATAAATGATCAAGAGTCTCTTCTGACATCCCAATATAATTGCAATGCACTTAAGTAAACAGAATTTAAAACACTCAAATTTCAAAATTAAACTGACCACCACCAACCAGACTTTTTTGGGGGAGTTTGCAGAAATGTTAGCAAACAACTATTTTAAAGATGAATTTTTTTTTAATTGCAAACTGTTTGAAATCACTGGTCTTTCCCAATAAGATAATTCAAACTTTCATATGAATTTGAAAGCCTAATGGCTATGCTAGAGAAAAAAATCTTAAAATCAATACTACGTAATAATTAAACTGAATATTGAAAGATTCTCTCTAGAATTGTTGATTCAGTAGCATGATCCTTGTTTGGATTTCAATGGCTCAGAGTGAAGGTAAATAGAAATTCTTTCCATTAAGTGTAGAAACCTTGAGGGTCTTCCCACTAGGAATTTTTGAAAGAGGCTTTCATTTGTCTCATTTCTAACCAAATCTTATTTACTGAATAGGTGTTACCTCACACAAATTAAGACCTAAGAAAGGCCTTTGCTTAAAAACACCAAAGTCTCTAGAAATTGAATCTCCCTAATTATTCTGCTTCAGTTTATAATTGTTCTGCTCAATCCTGTGAAACCACCCCTCCCTCCTAATCATCAGAATATTTGATAAGGATAAAAGATCTTATGTTTTAGAATATCAGAATGCCTCTCCCCATCCCAAGTTATCAGAATATCAGATACCATTTTATCAAGATGCATCTCCCCATCTCCGGGGTACCTTCCCCTATTATGTCATGCCCCTCTCTGGAGGCTCACTGCACTCTGTCAGAGTCCTGTTCTTGCTCTCAGCACCTTGCTTCAGTCTATCCCCAGAGTCTGAGCCATGTGTATATAGGTCATTGAGAACTCACATTGTTTGCTGGATTCTTGGAGATGATAGTCTCATTCAGTCCTGAGACCAAATCATGGATCCATTTGGTCCCAGCAAATCTCTCCCTTTTAAATAAATGATTAAATACTCTCTAATCTCTATCTTGCCTCAGTTTCTCCAGCATTACCATATGCATGTTATATAATATTATTGCTCAGAAATGACCAGCAGGATGAATACACAGAGGCTTGAGAGACTTATATGAAGTGAAACTAAGTGAAATGAGCAGAACCAGGAGATCATTATACACTTCAACAACAATACTATATGAGGATCAATTCTGATGGAAGTGCCTATCTTTAGCAATGAGAGGATCCAATTCAATTCCAATTGATCAGTGATGAACAGAACTAGCTACATCCAGCAAAAGAACACTGGGAAATGAGTGTGGACTACAAATAGCATTTACACTCTTTCTGTTTTAGTTTGGTTGCATTTTTGTTTTTCTTCCCAGGTTATTTTTGCCTTCTTTCTAAATCCGATTTTTCTTGTGCAACAAAAGAACTGTATACATATGTACAATATATTGTATTTAAGATATACTTTAACATGTTTAACATGTATGAAACTGCCTGCCATCTAGGGTAGGGGGAAGAAGGAAGGAAGGGAAAAGTTGGAACACAACTGTTTGCAAGAGTCAATGTTGAAAAATTACCCATGCATATGTTCTGTCAATAAAAAGCTATAATAATTAAAAGTACACACACACCAAAGTCTCCCACAGGATTTGGGGATAACTCCAGAACTATAGTCTATGTAATCCAGATCTATATACTGCCCAAATGGGTCCATTCAGCTCAGGAGAAGAAAGTGAGGCTGGTGATTTCCTTTAGTTCTGCCTCACGGAAATTCACTTCACTTGCAAATCAAGACACTACCTTCTAGACAACTTCCTGTTCTTCAGGAACAAAGGACAGACAAAAATAAACAATCATAAACCTTACCTTGCTAAGAAAACTGAGTCCCCATATCCTGCAACATAGATTAGTTTTTCTTTAAAAAGGTACAATGTTTCCAGGTTTTAATTTTTCCTAGGATTTGAGTGATTCCCAAAATGGAACCTTCTATTTACTCAAGAGTATGCAAAGTCTTATCAGTGTGAAATAGGCTTCCTTAATCTTAGAGATTTCTGAGGCCTAGAGGAATCCAGAGAACCTAAGTATCACTGCATCCCAGAAACTTATTCTGGTCCTGAGAGGGCAAAGTAAACTTCCTTTTGTTAACTGTTTAGTGACTTGTAAGCATCCCATTTGGTTCCAATATTATATCTGAATAGGAAGCTAGTGTTAAGATTGTTACTAACCACAGCCACTAAGTAGAAACATTGTTAGTAAGACACTGTCATTTAGTTCTGCTTGTAGATTGCTCTCTATGTCAGAGCAGAGGGAAAGGATGATTATTTAAACTGATTTTTTAAATATACTGAATCAAATTAGATTTGGATAAATCTTAGTTTAAATAAAGCATCTTCCTTGTTTCAAAGACTAAACCATTAATTACTGATATTCTCTTGTTTCTATCAGCCATTTCTATTTCAATCAAAAATGCAGTGTGAAGTCCTTCCTCTCATAAGGCTTATAATATCTGCTAGCAAAAGCAAAATCCCTAAAAATGGTGAATAGAAAAATAGAGGGAAGACTGCAAATATGGTCCAAAGTATCACAAGTGAGGAAGAGTCCAAAAAGCTGTTGTAATTCCTGTTTGGAAATGGGCCTTATGTATATGAGAAAAGAAAGCACAGAGCTTCATCCATTTTTATAGTTAGGAAATTCTAAAAGCCAAGAGCCACATGAGAGGGGCAAAGACCTTCTTCCAGGGGACTTTCCATGATTTGCCAAAAATAAGTGTGCTTCCATAGTACTAAGGGAGAGGGCTTAATTGGAGGAAGGGGTTAGTCAAGGGAGGAATATAGGAACAGATCTTCAAAGAATGGTTATGAAAGTAAGGATAAATAAAAGGATAAGAAATGGTCCATACATTTTACTGGTATACATAATTCCAGGACAGAAGACTTTAAGCCAGTACAATCTTGGTAACATATCCATTATATCAGAGAGTTTCCAGTGATTTGCCCAGGGCCAAACTGCCAATATGTGTTAGAGGCAGAAATTGAATCAAAGTCTCAATAGTTTCAAAAGTGGCTCCCTATTCATTATGCCATGCTGTGAGATATGTGAGATAATTAGCAAAGATAAAAATATACTGTTCCAAAACAAGGATGGATACATGGCTATTAAACCAAGTGATATTCACAAAAATTAGAAAAAAAAATTATAGTTACAGGCTCCAAAAATGTTATATTATGTACCAACTATATTTTTGATGATTCTATGCTATTTATAATAAATCAATAAAAAAAATTCTTAGAAGCAATATGGAATAGTGGATAGAAATTTGGATATGAAGCCAGGTAGATTTGGGTTCAAATTCAAGCCCAACTTGAGGCATTAAGGACCTGGATAAGATACTTTTAACCTTTTAATTTTATGCCACAGTTCTCTTTTATTGTCCTGCCTCAGTTTCTCCAGCATTACATTAGTTCCTCCATAAAATACTACAAACTCACCTTGAAGTTTGTTAAATTAATAAAATCCCAATTCCAATACCTATCCCAAGAAGGATTTATCAAGCATCTAATATTTTCAAGGCCCCTGAATACAGAAAAATATGCTCAAATTGTCAAAAGATAGGAAAAAGAGAAGAATATTTGTCCTTAAGATGTTTGCAATTTAGTCTGAGACAGAAGATAAATACATATACAAAGTTAACCGACAATATGTGACTGGAAATGCTAAGTGTCAAATAAATAACAATGACAGCCAAAGATGAGCCACACATTTAGAGGACTACAAATATCCTAATGTTCAAATAAGCAAAGAGATTAGAGTTTGCCAACTCTAGGGCAATAAAATTGATTGCAATTCCTGAAAAAAAAAAACTCTTAATTCTACAAAATACATCAGTTTTAAAAGGGATATTTAATAAAGATATAGCAGTGAAAAGAATCAACATAAATTCATTGAGAAAGGGTCATGCCATACCATACACATTTGTTGTGGAGTTGTTGGGTTGGGTTTTTTCTTTTTTTGTTTGTTTGTTTTTGAGGAGGAGAGGATATATTAAAACAGCTGTTGAATCAAAGGAATGATGTAAATAGTCTGTACTTTATCAATTCATAAGAGACAAAAAAAAGTCTCATTATTTTTATGGAAGATATGGAATTCTGGGCAAGCCAATAGTATGTATTTAAGTACATCTAAACATATACAAATGTCTGGATCCAGAGTGTTGTCCTTAAGTGTTCAATGTCAATGTAGAAGGCAGTCTGTAGTGGATTATTCCAAAGGTCTGTGCTTAGATCATGAGTTTAGGACTGAAAGGGCATTAGAAGTAATCAAGTCAAATTCTTCTATATGTATGAAAACTGAGGGCCAAAAAAGTTAAATGGCTTGCCTTTCATCACACTTGTAGGAAGAAAATCATATTTTGAACTCAGGCTTGTTTCCTCCTGATCTATTTCTTTCAGCACTAAATTGTACTACTAAAATCTGATGGTGATACTCAACCTTGTGATGACTAAAAAAAAAAAATCTTTTTTTTTTTTTTTTAAGTAGGGCCTATAGACACTGTCTGTGCCAACCCCCTCATTTTATAGATGAAAATGCAGAGGCCCACTGAATCAGTAACTTGCTAAAGATCACATGGGTATTGAACAGTAAAGATAAAATTTGAACCCAAGTTCTCTTATCTCAGAGACAGTTCCCCCCACACACAAACACACACACACTCGACCATGGAAACTCATAGGGCAGCTAACATACTGTATGGCAAAGTCCTTATGTGGTGGTGAATGCTTTATAAATATTATCTCATTTGATCATCATATCTATCCTGGGAACCTTGCTATTATTATTCCCATTTTCCTCAGTTGAAGAAGCTAAGGTAGACATGTTAAGTGACTTCCTTAAGGTCACACAGCTAGGAGGTATCTGAAGTTGGATCAGAAATTATATCATCCTGATTCCAAACCCAGTATTCTTTCTTCTACTGAACACCTAGCTTCATCTCTGGGCTAATTATCATTCACCTCCTTGAACCACCCCTCACACAGCATGATCTAAAGGCTGTTCACCATCCTGGTTACCCTGAGAGAAGGGTTTAATAAGATAGCTTTCTTTCAGTGTCAGGAAGGGAGTCAATAAAATTGGAGGAAAAAATAAGGAAAAGAGTTTCGACTTGGACCAAAGAGACAGAACTAGGAGAAATATATGAAATTAAAAAGGAAGAAATTTAGGCTGGAAATAAAGAGCTTCTTATCAATTACAGCTCACTATAAATGAATGACCACTTGGCCAGAACATAACAGGAATTATTATTCAAATATAATAAATTAGTGGGTCTTGTCCCAAATTTGAGATTATATAACTGTCTGAAATGGTACCATAGGACTTTCAGAGAAGGAATGGATAAAAACAAAGTATTCAGGGACTGGTTTCAAAGAAGTAGACCTCAGCTTGAAAAATTTTTAGTTAGTGAAAAGAAGCACAGGCATTCGAGGCAGGCTGGATATCAGAACAGCAACACAATTTACATCACAAAGTCAGAGTTTGAAAGTGAGCTTTTTCATTGGTTGAGAAATCATTAGAAAATGAAGAGCATATAAACGTCAGGCATTTCAGCCAAGATTACATACTTTACATGTTATGATTTTTAGATACATTGAACAAAAGCTTCCATTCATCTCATACTCTCCAATAACCACTAATGTCAATAAAGTTTGACTTCCATGAGCTGAAAACATTATCATTACTCAAACTGATCTGGAAACAATACTAAAGTCATGACAAAGTAAATTGTGTATTTTTTTTTCTCTTTCCTTCCCTTAGCTGTGAGAACATATAGATCAATACTTTTCAGCATGAGAATCTGGCAGTGAAATTTTCATTTGTTACAAACAGCAACAAAAAATGCCTTAAGCATGCCCTGTCACTTTCAGTTTAGGAGGAAATGCACAAATAAACTCTTACCCTAGGGTCATCTTTGACAACAGGCAATACTATGCCAGTTTATATTAAAGACAATTCATATCAGTGGCCCCAAAATTTCCTTTAAAATTATCATCTTTTGTATCCATGTAACGGGATGTCAGTTCTAAAGTGCCACTGAGATATAGGACCTGTCATTATGGTTAATTTTCAACAAAGTTTTAACACCAAGATAGCTGATCCCTGAGGGGATGTTTTTGGTTAGCAATATGTGGTTGGTAGTTATCAAGACAAAGGTACTTGCCCATACTGTCAAATAAAACTAGAAGCAAGGTCTCATATGCATTTATTCAGGTATACAATGACTAGTGAGATGTTTTTGTTAAAAATTGACATGTATGTAAATATATAGTTATACAGATACTCACGAGCACATACTTCTGTATGCTGGAGCCAACTAAACTTAGTTTTTGGGAGCCAACGGTTTCATTTTCAATGTATTTACACATCAAAAATCAATAACAATTACAAACCAAGGCATCAATTATTGTTTTATTGAGGATCCTGAGTGAAATGGGAAACTGAGGACTTCTCAAAATAATAACTGCAGGCAAGTACCAAAGGTCTATTGATCATTAAGGCTCTGGGAAGAAGAACAAAAGACTTGCTCTTTTAGCAGAAATATCTGAGAGAAACCTCCTGGACCTTTACTTAACTGCTCCGAGAAGAATCTGGCTAACTATTTAATGGCCTGGAGATATTTGAAAAGTCTGCAAACTGGTTAATCTCTGTTTGTTAATTGAAAAAAACCTGAGGTAAAACCAAATCTGTTTAAACTATTTTAATTGATTATTAACCTTAGAAGCAAAAGACTCTTTCTTTCTTTTGAAACAAGTCTTGCATAACTAAGACCCTAGAGTCACAAAAGTCCATCTATTTTCCAGAGACAAATGAAGGAATAAAGGTCTAGTTTGCCCATGATTTTAGGAGGATTAACAGCAGTGGGTAGGCAAATAGTTACTGTAATTTTTTTTTTCTCTCACTGACCATTTAAATTATCCCACAACCTTTTGTGAAAGTGATCCTCCTCCCTCTGGGACTCCAGTGAGAGGACTATCTGGTTCTCAGAGATCCTAAAAAAGCTTCTGTTCTTCACTTTAAGCTATCTCTGAATATTTTTTAATTGGGGTTTGCTATCCCACACAATCCCCACTTAGGAGAGTGATAGAAAAAATATTAACAATACAAATTCAATTAAAAAGTGTGTTCTGAGAGAGAGAGAGAGAGAGAGAGAGTGTGTGTGTGTGTATGTGTGTGTTTTAATCACTTGATAATCATTTCCCAATACTCCATTGTGTGTGGGCACATGAACATGTAAAATGGCCATCCAAGTTTTACTGAAGTTTTAAACTTTAATAAATAGCTTAAAATTGCACAGAATGGAGAGCCCTGGCCTTGGAGTTAGAAGGCCTAGGTTCTACAACTGTTCCATTGACTGACTGTGTGGCTACGGTTCTCAATGGCCCATCGGCCTCATTTTCTTCAACTTTAAAATGAAACAGTTAGTTAAATGATTTCTAAAATTCCTTTCAGGAAAAATTCATAAATTCTATAGACAATGCATTCTCTGCTAGCATCCAAGTACAATAATTTGTGAAATATGTAGGTTAAATACTCAGTCAACATTGTCTTTAAAAGTCAGAGAACCAACTCTTGTCTTATAGTTATTCAGTTTTAGATAATTAAATATTTAATGGGTTCTCTCTTTTGCAATAATTAGAATGTATTAGTTATAGACTCTCACACCCCTTAACAAGGAAAATGACAGATTTTATTGATTAAAATGTATTTGCATTGTGCATCAATATCCACTTGGACAAAAATTGGAATAGCATAAGTTTCTTTTCAAGTAATTTAAAAACTTCATATTACAAATGTTACATATTGGCTAGGAATCTTGTCCTCCTTGGCTAGACTATCAGCTCCTCCATGACAGGTCACCTGTTCCATTTCTTAGTGCCCTCCATTATTGGATGGTGTCTTTTATTCTCTGCAGTTCTCTGATTGTATAATCATTTAAGGATTATAATAAAGGGTAGTGTTTTAAAAACAACAACAACAACAACAAATGTCATATATTTCATTACAATACATACATCTGAAGAATTGCTAAATAGGTATAGTAATATTTAACCAATAAAAGCAGTATCTGAAATAAAGATTTCAGTAGTGTTCCAGACCGTGTCAATAACACATTCCCCAAATCTCTTTCCTAAGTCTAATTCATATAGAGACATTTCCATCTCTTCATTAAAGCCAATTTTCCCTATTAAAATATTCATCACTAGACCCTTAAAACCATTACTGCTCTTTCAAACAGCCTTTGTCCCAGCAGCCCTGTGATCATCAAGGGAATTTACACACATCCACAGGGCACACTCTGAAGATACAGTGAACATGACAACTTTACAATATAATCACCATATTTACATTGGGGATTATCCACAACCATCTTTAGTTCAGCTAGCAACATATGGCTAAAAGTAGTAGCAAGCTGGGAGGAAACTGTGGTCAAACACTGAAAGGGTATAATTGAAGAAACATTATTATGTGTATATGAAAGAGAAAGAGAATAAAATTCTGTCCAAGTGCATGCTTGACTTAACATGATGTCATCAATAATAAAATAAACAGTATTTCAGGAATATTTTCATTTTGCATAAGGCTATGCATCCATTATTTCATTTAAGCTTCACAATGACCCATTTATGTGAGGTAATATTGGTATTACTCTTCCTATTTTGCAAAGGACAGAAGCAAAACAGAGAGATATTTCGATGGTCACAGAGTTAGCATTATGGATAAGATTAGAACCCAAAGATTTCACATATATTTAAATATCTATGTCAAATGGTGGCTTTCTCTAGTACAGGATGGAAAGGAAGGGAGAGAGACAGTTTAGAACTTAAATTGCAAATAAAAAAATAATTTAAGGAAAAAAATTGAATTCAGATCATCTCAACAACAAATCTAGCACTTTACCCACTATGCAATGGTAGCTTACCCTAATGTTTTGCTTTTTAGCTATTATTTTATGTAAGGAAATCTGTTCTCTTCCACTCGTGTTTGTGATAAAGTTAACGATACAGATATGAGAGCAAAAGGTTTATTTGAAGTAGTTACAACCAAGCAGAAAGGTAGTTTACCTAACAATGCAGGAATATCTAAGACACATTCCATGAAAAAAAGAAAACCAATGTAACATATATAGATTAGCATATGCAGTCTATGTTATTGTATTATAGTAGTAGTGATGAATGTGCACTGACCAATCCCCATTATTTCACTTGATTTTTCCCTAAAATTTTTGCTTCTTTTTCCACTAACTGAATGAAACAGTACAATGAAATAGAATAATAGATGAAAAGGATAAAGAGAATGACTCACATGAGGAGAGAGTACAGGGATTTGACTTTGCTCAGTTAGTAGAGCTTTGAATAATACAAAAATAAGTATTTCCACCTAAAAAAAGTTCTAAATATTTATCTGTATTAATTTTATTTTCACATGAATGGGACAAGTGAAAGTTTTTGTTGTCATTGTTGAAGCAATTGGGGTTAAGTGATTTGCCCAGGGTCACACAGCTAGGAAGTGTTGTTAAGTGTCTGAGTTCATATTTGAACTCAAATTCTCCTGACTTCAGGACCCACTGTGCCACTTAGCTGCCCAACAAATGAAGATTTATCAGAGACTATAAGGTAGATTAGACCCTGGATCTAAGCTTCAAGAAATTATGTGATCCTCAGGAAGAAGAAAGCATTGTCCATTGGTCAATAGCTACTTCCTAGTTTCAAATCCAGTGCATTTAAAAATCAACAGGAAGAGGGAAGATCTACCTCTTTTCTGCTATATAACCCAGTTTCCACTTCTGTGCTATGCTACATACCTTGTTGGACTGCACAGTTGGTATGCTGGATCACTTTTTGCAAGAACTGAATAAAAGCTTTCTGTTTGTACATTGAGACACCTCTGAGTAGTCAACAAGAGGGTCTAGCACCCTGACCAATACAGTTAATGGTAGCTTATCCAGTATCACATGACTTTTTCTAAAGAGATGGTTGGGAGTTCGGATAAAGGGGGCAGGCATCCACTGAGAGTTTTCTTCAATGGTTCTAGAGATTGGACTTCCAGCCTCCCTGTCTGTGAAGTATGGCCCAAGGCAAAGGTACTCATTAAAAATAGAAAGCAAAAGTAGTCTCCAGAACAAGATGGAGAGCAGGAAGACAGGTAATTTATGCACACATAATCCAGGGGTAAGCACTTTGTGTGAGCACAGCTTGTGCTCTTGGGCTATTCTTAAATTGAACCAGAATCATATGGAAGTGATCCAAGGAAATGGGTGGACCTAGTAAGCTAAAAGGAAGTCCTGCTAAATGGCACAGAGGAGGACACTCTGAGTGAATGCTTGGTGGCAGCAACTCTATCAGATTGGGGGTAGTTGAGACGTCAACTCTGTGTTTTACTGAATCACAAGTCATTAGGTTGTAGCTGCTCTCCCCAGTTCAAACCCAAATTTTCGCAGCAAAAATCAAAAATATGAATTACCAAAGTATAAAGAGAAAGGTAAAAAGAAAATGATAAGGTATTGCTGGGTTTTATGCAGAATGGAAAAGTCTCTTCCATGTCATTTTTGTCTGTTTCTGTATCTTTGTGCAGAATGCCTGTATCATGTCTGTTGTGAGCTACTGTTATCTGGAAAGATTTAAAATGCAGCCAGCAAAGAAAAAAAAAAAAAAAGAAAGAAAGAAAAAAAGAAAAAAGACTAAAAGACTAATTACAGTGTTGTAATTAGAACACTGGGAAATATTTCTTAATACCCTTGACTCCCACTTTAAAAGGAGACTAAACCTATCTTTTTCCTCTGGACCTCAGTTCTGACCAAGCGGGGAGCTACAAAAATAAAGTTAGCTAAATAAAGTTATAGAATTGCTTCTAAAATTTTAGAAGATTCTCAAAGTTTTGAAAGCAATGATTAAGAAGTCTGGAAATTAGTCATTTTAAGATTGCAAGACCTAAGATTGGGGATAGTTCCAGGAATTTACGGCATCCTGAAAAAAAGGAGTGAAAAAAAATATTAGGAAAATAGAAACTTTTTTTAACCTTTCTTTGACTCTGTCTTGTCTGGAGTCACTTTCTACTCCTTTGGGAAAGCACCCGAGAAGGTATTGAGGGACCCTTCTCCATAACCCTGGTCACTTAGCATGCTCTAAAACCCTGATCATTCAGAATACTGCACTTCCCAGAATTTTGAGGGTATCTTAGTTGTGGGGATTGCTAACAAGATCAATATAGCCCAAGTTCTTCTCTTTGCTAAACCCTCTTATCTCAGATCAGATGAAAAGATAAGACTAAAGAAATGTAGGGAAATTCAAATTCTGCCTTATCTGTAGAAACAGGGAAACAACAGCTTTGGGGACCCCACACAACTGTGCCCAAATAGCTCCCTGGTAAAGGGAGATCTTGGCTAGTCACCCCAGCTTCAGCAGGTGCTGTTCAGCAACTGCCTGGGAAGAATCCAGGTGTCCCTAGCAGTACCCAGCATAGCAATGTGAGGTGAGAAAGCCAGTCAGCTTTTGAATTTGGTAAGCCCATCATTCTGTTTCATTTTTAGATATGTATTAGCCATGTAATTTATGGCAAATTATTTTATCTCTGCTCAGTTTCTTTTTTCTTTTTTTGTAAAGAGAACTAATAATGATTGTAGTTGTGAAGATCACATGATTACAAAAATAGTTAGCATAAAACAAATACTATATGAATATTAATTGCTTTATTGGATATGATTACTTCATATTTGATAACTTTACATGAGTTTTGAGATGTGACCAACATATAATGTCAATGTTGAAAAAAGTGTGTGTGTGTGTGTGTGTGTGTGTGTGTGTGTGTGTGTAAAGTAATTTGGAAGCACATTCAAATAAATTAAGGCCTCCCCAGGATAAGGGGAATAGTGCATAAAGGAGAGTCTTTCTCTTTCTTCTCCTTTCCCTCCTTCCCTGATCAAAGCAGGATACTTGGATAAAAGGGTGTGAGGCAGAGAGAGAATATACTCATTCAGGTCAGTGAAAGTTGTTATTTGAGATATGATAGTAAAAGCAGTTTTAAAAGAGCTCCAATCAAAGCCTGTTATGGGCCAGAACTCTGTACTTAAAAAAATGATTCTTAGAAGGTGTTAAGTCAGTGGAATTAATGAGACAATGGTTATCTAGTTTAGCATGGTGCTTAATAGTTCTCTAGTTCAGTATATGTACTTAGTATTTAATATAGTTCTACAAGATTAACACCTATGATAATGTAATTATGAGAGACTATATAAGCTGGGACAAACTCAGCCAGAGTCAGAGCTCAAGCTCTTAGAGCCAAGGAGAAACACATTCATTCATCCCATCTCACACCACCTCAGTGGCTGGCCTCCTGCAGTTCTCCCACTGAGACCAAGCCCTGTCTGAAAAGGCTCTCCAGAAAGCTGGCCTGGGGCCCCAGGCAAGGAAACTATCTTGTGAAGGAGATAATAAAGAATTTGGACTTTAACACCTGGCTATTCTTGTAGTGATTACTCAACAGAAAGGAAGGCTGCACCCAAGACCTCCAGAAAACCCAATAAGAACATTACAAAAGCCTACTAAAGGGATATGTAAATTGTAATCTCTTTGCACTGACTAGGTTAACAGAAGATTTAGAAGTTTGGGAACTTTAAGAAAAAAAAAAAAAAAGAAGTTTGCTGCTACCTTAAAAACTCTGGCAAACAAATAGCCTCTTTTTGAGAGCTTATTGAAAGTCACATTTCACAGAGAGGACTGGCGAGACTTACATGAACTGATGCTAAGTGAAATGAGCAGAACCAGGAGATCATTATACACCTCGACAACAATATTGTATGAGGACATATTTTGATGGAAGTGGATTTCTTTGACAAAGAGACCTAACTGAGTTTCAATTGATAAATGACGGACAAAAGCAGCTACACCCAAAGAAAGAACACTGGGAAACGAATGTGAACTATCTGCATTTTTGTTTTTCTTCCCGGGTTATTTATACCTTCTGAATCCAATTCTCCCTATGCAACAAGAGAACTGTTTGGTTCTGCAAACATATATTGTATCTAGGATATACTGCAACATATCCAACATATAAAGGACTGCTTGCCATCTAGGGGAGGGGATGGAGGGAGGGAGGGGAAAAAAATTGGAACAGAAACGAGTGCAAAGGATAATGTTGTAAAAAAAAAAAAAAAAATTACCCTGGCATGGATTCTGTCAATATAAAGTAATTATTAAATAAAAATTAAAAAAAAAAAAAAAGAAAGTCACATTTCTAAGGGCCCTATGATTAAAAACCACAAACAAACAAACAAACAAACAAAAAACTGGCACATTAACTCTTTCCTGGCTCACAAAAGAGAAAGTGTGAACAGGAAAATAACCAAATAGCAATTCAGTTTGCCTGGAACATTTGATTAGAATTTAGGGAATCGCATAAACAAAAGTTAAATCAATTTTAAAATCTGTTTTATCTTATTTTTAAGATTTATCTTGGGTTTTTTTTCCCCCTAAAACAAAAAGGAAACTTGTTTAAGGGAATAGAAATCCTCCCTGACAACTTAAAAACCTACAACTGCTTAGGGACAGAAAGAACTGAACTAAAAGAAGGTGATAAATTTATTCAGCCTTGTTAGTTTGCATTTTATAATTCTTCGTAAATGTAACCTGGGGAATTAGGTATTTTCATCTTTACTAGAAAATCAAGAAGAAATTACAACTAAGACTATTTGGCTATTACTTAGGAAAATTCTTATATTGATAACTAAGTTATTTGGAGTTACTGTCATCATGTTAAGCCAAAAATTGGTACTTCCTGTGTGTGGAACAAGAGGGATGAGGTGAAAGCCTTATCAGTTCATCTTCAAGTATGAAGGTGTGCAACATCTTTCCTTTTCACAAAGTAGAGGGGAGGTATCAAACAGTACAGCCCATGAAAACAATAAAAATAGTTGGGGTGGGCAACAACAAGTATGATCCTTCCCTGAAGTCTCAGTCAATTCTCCTGGATTTCTAAGCTTGCCAGTTTTCCTGAAACCATCAGAGTAAGCAAGGTCATCAGTCCTGAGAAATGAGCCTGTTTAGGATGTATGGTTCTTAAACATTGAATGTGTTTAATAAGAATCTATATGCTTGTTTAATGATTAATCCTTTGTAGTAGGATGACTTTAAACTCAAGAAAAATAAAAGAAAATCGTTTTAAACAAAATCCCCCATGTGTGTAAGTGTTGGTCTTTACAAACTGTTAAGTCATTAGAGTTGATAGAGACAATAATTATCTAATTTAGCATGGTTCAGTATCATTGATCTCATCTTACAAGGAGATGTTTTGGGCCAGAACCTGAAACAAGGTACTAAATAAAACTAATTGATACAATGCTTGTGTTCACACCTTTACTCATTGGAGTTCACACATTTGGGAGATTTCAGGGTCTAGTATGAGATATCCAAATTTACAGCTCCCTTGAAGCTCTTAGGGCCAGAGAGCACTATGGGAGAAAACCCATAATCCCACTCTCTGATATATAAGAAGAAAGCAGAGGCTCAGTTAAGGGAGTTCAGCTGAATAAGATTGGAGAGGAGCATACTGGAACAGACACAGAGCACTCTGGGAAATTGAGAGCCAGAAGCCCTCTCTCCGATGCAAGAGAGATTCATTCCATTTTCCACCTAGCTAGCTGGAGGCTGGAGGCTGAAGGACAAATCTGTGAGTTTGGAGACATTCGGAGGGAGCTCTTGGAACCAAAAGGCTGAAGGACAAATCTTTGGATTTGGAGACATTCGGAGGGAGCTCTTGGAACCAAGCAGAGAGATAGGCCTCTAAGCTAACTGGGCTATATTGGGGGCAATAAAAGGTCTGAACTTTTAACACCTGGCTGCATTTGGGTGATTATTACTTTTGACTGAAACTAAGGCTGCCTCCAGAAAACCTCCCTGAGACACCTTCTCCCAGAGAGAACCTTTATATTATATTTTAAAGAAGAAGAAAAACACCACATTTTGGCGCCCAGCGTTATTTGTTACATTACTACTAGTCTGTGTTATATTGTTATGTGCTTATGTAAATTATGTGTAATGCCTCCCATATTGATGGATTTATGTATAACACATATATTTGTTTCAGGTTCTGGCCCAAAACATCTCCTTGTAAGATCAGATCAGTGATACTGAACCATGCTAAATTAGATAATTATTGTCTCTATCAACTCTAATGACTTAACAGTTTGTAAAGATTCCAATATGTAAGTCCTGGTAAACTTTGGGAAAGAATAATGTATCTAGGTATAAGCTGTGATTAGTAGAATTTGCTACTAGAGACAAAATCTCTTGGGACTGTAGCTAAGATTCTTTTGAGTTTTGAATTGACTTTGATCACCTGATTAATCATTAAGTCACTAACTTGCTATTTGAGAGAAATGCCATAAGTTACTCAAAGGGATGCCTTCCTGAACTGTCACAGATGGATATCTTATCTAAGCAAGACCTGGGAGTACAACTTTAATCTCTGCTTAAAGTGTGATCCTTCTGACTCAGTTTCCTAGTTCTGTTTCTTTATTTCTGAGCTGATTATTCCTGAGTTTGGCTATGAAGTAGAATTGTTACTGCATGATTAACTGTCAAACAGAGCTAAGAATATTTTATCCTATCATGTATGTGCTCTCAGACTGAAGCTTGAAGGACCTGAAGTTTTGATGCTATTATAATCACAGTTCCTGCTTTTTCTTCTTATAGCAAATTTCTATAATCAGAGCAAGTGGACATCACAAGCACAGTACAAGTATGTAGATGTTATCTTGAACTGCAGCCCAACACTGGAGGGTTTTCTGGCTGCTGCTATAAAAACCTTTAACTTTCTGGTTTCCTGAGACAATAGGAAACTATCAGAAAACCCACTTTGCCTATCAGTCTATTAAGTATGAATTAATTCCTACCTCCCTTTTGTTCACTGTGGGTAGGAATTAACCTTACTACTCCCTGAACTTCCTCTAGGAAACAGCTGCATTTTGTAGAATCTGGATACCTAAGTTTATTTATTGCCAAGTGCCTCTATGTTTCTATTCAATGCCCTGACACAATTCCCCATAAATGGGGCCCTGATCAGGCCAAAACTTTTTAATTCCCTGAAAACAAAACTGACCTCTCCCCTGGCCTGAGCCTTACCTAAAGTTTTTTACTACTTCTCAAATAAACTTGATTTCTTTGGGGTGACCCTCTTGCCTTAAAGCAGTGGCTATCATAGCCTTTCTAATTGAGGAAGCCTCTAAGCTCACTCTAGGCCAACCACTGGAGGTTCTAACTCCTTATCAGGTTCAGAGCATTTTTACCCTTACCAGAGCTTTAACACTGGGGAAAGGAATGAGAAGTGAACATCTATACTGAATCTAAATATCCCTTCCATGTTTTGCATGCATATGGAGCTAGATGAAAAGAAAGTTTTTTTTTTTTTTTTTTTAAACAGCCAAACATTCCTCCATTAAATATGCAAGAGAACAGTTACTGCAAGCTGACCCTGGACTTAGAGAGGCTTCTGTTGTTTTGTAATGGACAACAGTAAAGGGATCCATTTTAGACCAAGGGAAACAGACTTGCAGATTCACCTGCTGCCTGTTTGTCCCTAACCATGGCACCTTTAATTCTTCAACTCCCAACAGCTATACTCCCTCATAGAGGCTACAGTAACAAGCCCTTGCTAAAAAAAAGGGGTTGTATCTTTTCTCCTTCTGGGTGGTTTCAAACACGGTCCAGTGAACTTCTAATCCAAAAGCCCAGAAAGTGGAAACTTCTCTTTGGTCTATACCAAACTACCTGTTTGGAAAATAAATGTCCTCCAATCCCTTGAAAAACCTATTTTCACTGGTCACAAGCTAGTAGAAACAATTAAACAGATCTATCAGGTCTGCCCAGTTTGTGCCCAAGTAAATTCTGAAAGAGCTGTTAAACCCTCAATCCTGAAGTCTATCTGGAAAAGGGATATTTACATAGGGGAAAACTGACAAATAGATTTTATACATAAGCCATTCAATTGCTTTTTTTTTTTTTTTCTGTTGACAGCTTTACTAATTGGGTAAAAGCCTCCCCTTGTAAGACTGAAAAGGCTCAGAGTTTTTGCTAAAAGATGTTATAACCACTTAAGATTATTATATCCACTCTGCATGCTATCCTCTCTACCTAATGGTTGATGCCTTTGAAACATGATGGTGCTTGCATCCTAGACTACCTAAGCAATCCTTTCACTGTGAATAGGGCCACACTATTCTCTACTCATTACCCATTGTTCCTTTGAAGAAACAAAAGCAGGAATTTCAGGAAAATGTTCTTTGTGTTTATCACAAGAAAAGTTGTGTAGATGTGAGACATTCATAACAGCTTCATCTCTCAACCTGCCCATCTTCCTCTGGGTGGGGTTGCTGGTTACTTTACCTAGTAACCCCCATATTGACTCCACTTGTTTATTTATTTATTTTTGCTCATATTTAGTTCCTACATTTTTAATCTGGTTGTGAGAGTTTTTTTCTTCCAGACTCCAAGCCATGAAATCTCAATTACTTGGTCAACTTGCAATCACCAGATACTCAGTTCTGACATTCAGCACCAGATGTTGTTGTCATCATCCACAAGTCACATATTTCCCCTTCTCAGTCTGGACCCCACTAGGCAGGGCCAGCAATTCACAACTTGAATGTGGGAATGATGGGATAATAACTCTGAGGCCACCTAGTCTAGACAGTGTTGTAGTTCCACAGATAACACCACCTGCCAGATACCAATCTATTGATCTGTAATAACAAGATTTCCTAGACAAATGGTGGGAATTGGTCAAAGCAGTTCTCTGGTTTCTGCTCATTGCTTTAAGCAGCATTATCCTATTATTCACTTGCTTAAATTGCATGATGCATTTAATCATTAGAATAGTTCAAGATTCCCTAGCTAAAATCTCAGTAAAAGCTTCCACTGATATACAGGTGTTGGTTCTGAATGGTAGAGGGTGGTTACAGTTAATACTGAAGAGAGGGACAAACCTGAAGGCCTAGATAATAAGGATGTCCTAGTAGAAAAATGTATTAGGATTGGTGTGATGAATCTTCAAAGGTATAAAATAAAGAGAAGAAAGTGAATGGGACAAGTGAAGATTTCTCAGAAAACTATAGGGTAAAGTATATCAGACTTTATGCCTAAGTTTCAAGTTACCTGATACCCAAGAAATAGAAAGCATTGTCCTTTAGTCAACAGCCACTTCCTTGTTCAAGAACCAATGAATTTAAAAATCAACAGGAAGAAAGAGGACCCATATCTTTCTGCTACATAGCCCAGTTTCCACTTCTGTACGGTGCTATACACCATGCTGGACTGCACAGTTAGTATGCTGGCTCACTTGTTGCAAGAACTGAATAAAGGCTTTCTGTTTGTATCTGGAGATGCCTCTGAGTAGTCAGTTTGGGTAATGGGGGTCTAGCATCCCATCCCCCCCACACATAATAACTTCATGATAAAACTTGGTCATGCATTCAATGTGCTTAGTACAGTTTAAAAATTAGTCTTTTTTTTTTTTAATAGAGTCCTTCATCTTCAGAATTTCATCCTTGATTTTCACCTATGAAAATTTCTGTACTTTTGTGATGCTCTTTTAATAATGATTTGGAGTGAAATCAGAAGATTTGAAAAAAAAATCTAACCTTTGCTATAAATTATTTGGATATCAAAAGATGTTACTTTTATAAATAAATAAAAAAAAAAGTTTTTAATCATACCTCTCACAATTAACTGAGCAAAATTGGAAACTCCAGATCCTCTTTCAGACTGAGTTACACAGCGGTATAAATCTTGGTCAGTTTTTGTCACTTCTTGCAATCTAAAGGAAGCAGCAAATCTTCTATGATTGATATTTTTAGTCTGGGCCACTGGTATATCTTCCCCATTTCGTCTCTGCAAATAAAATTCAAATTGCAAAATTAAAGCAGGAGGTATTTAAGATATTATTATTTTTTATTATTATAACTTTTTATTGACAGAACATATGCATGGGTAATTTTTTACATTATCCCTTACACTCACTTCTGTTCTCACTTTTCTCTTCCCTCCCTCCACCCCCTCCCCTAGATGGCAAGCAGTCTTAGACATGTTAAATATGTTATAGTATATAAGATATTATTTTTAAAAGTAAGTTAAATAAAGTCAAAATGTATCTACTTTTAATGCACATTTACTATATGCCAAGCACTATGTGTGGCATAAACAAAGAAAAAACAACAAATATACAAATATACAAATGACAACAACAACAACAAAAAAAAAAGGTTGCTGTTATAAGGAGTTCAGAGTCTAATGGAAAAAAAATAATGTGTAAAAAAAAAAAGCATGTAGAGATAAGATAAATTAGAGGAAAAGGAGATAAGCACAGCAGTAAAGGCACATTAAAAGGAGCAGAGAAAAAAAATATTGTAGAAGGTGAGATGTTGACACCAAAAGGAAACCAGGAAAGCAGAAATAATGCCAGAAGATACAGATGAAGGAGTTCTAGACATGGCAGTGAACACACTTAAGGATCAAGCAACTTGTATCAGTAGATTACGGAATAAATGGGAAGATGTAATTTTTGAGTTAAAAAAAGAAGGAAATAAGAATTTATTAAGCTCTCTAACTGTGGGCCAGACGTTGTACTTCACAAATACTAATACATTGCATCCTTATAAAAATCCCAGGAGATAGATACTTTATTATCCCTCCTTCTACAGCTGAGAAAATTGAGATAGATGTTAAGTAATAGGAGCACACAGTTATTAAGTATCTAAAGGCACATTTGAACTTACATCAAATCCAGGCGAAATACTTTAGCTACTGTATGACCTAGCAGATGTTAAGGGGCAGAAGACTGAAAAGGTAGGAAAGGAGCAAGTTCTGGAAAACTTTTCAAAGCCTGAGGATTTTCTCTTTATTATGAGAGATAATAATAATGAACCACTGTAGTTAATGAACTGGCGGAGAGGGTGTGTGATGTGATCAGAACTTCACTTTAGGCAAATTGATTGACCAATTTAGTAGAGATAAGACTAATTTGAATGAAAAAAAAAAAAAAAAAACTTAAAGCAAGGAGTCCAATCAGAAAGCTATTGCAATAGTTCAAAAGGATGAGGTCCACACCAAGATGGAAGCAATGTCAGAGAAGAGCAAACGGTGTTATACTACAGATGTTATGAAGACACATCTATAGAACTTGGCAAGTGATTAACTGTGGAGAATGAAAAAAAAAGAATGAATTGATAATGATGCCGGAGTTACAAAATTGGGTGACTAGAAGAATGCTGTTACTTCAAAAGTAACAAGAAAGTTAAAAAGTTGAAAAAACCTTGGGGAAAAGAGTTTAATTTTGGACATGTTGAATTTATGATGTCTGTGAGACATCCAGTTTGACATGTCTCCCAGGGGTCTGCAGATGCAAAACTGGAGATCAACCTGGATAAGCTGAATTTGCTCAGAGAATCTACAAGACCTAAAAAGTATAGCAAACAAAAAGGAGATGAGTAAGTGAGCCTAGGATAGAGACTGGATGTTCATCTAATGGGTGTGACCTGGATGAATATACAAAGACATATACAATAATAAACTGGAAGAGGAGGAGAACAATGAGGGGAAAGAGGAGAAGGAGGAAAAAAGGAATATTAGAAAGAGAAAGAACAGGAAGAGAAGGAGACACAGAGAGAAAAAGATAGAGACAGAGACAGATTATGAGAACAACAAAATGATGGTTAATTGACAATGTCAAAGGCTGCAGAGAGTTCTATGGTTGAGTAGTGAAAAAGCTAATTATATTCAGTAATTAAAAGATAACAGGTTACTAGGGAAAGAGTCATTTCAGCAGCATGGTGAAATCAAAAGCCAGAATGCAGAGAGCAGAGAATGAGAGGAAAAAAAGTGAAGACATTGGTTGTAGAAAGACTTCACTTTGGAAGAGAGACATATCGCAAACTAGAGGGGATGAATAGATCAAGTGAAAGGTTTATTTGTTTATTGTAGCAATGCTTTTAGGAGGTAGGGAGGCATATAGTACACAAGGAAAGAATGATGATTACCCAAAGAGTGGGGATAATAGAGTGGGCTATCTACTGGAAAAGTGGGGATGAAATTGAGTAACATACATGTAGAGAAATTGCTTTTTCTATAGAGAGATTCTCTCTCTCTAATTTTGAAAGGTGGTAATCACTTTTTTTTCTCACTCTTTAACATTACATCCAAAAACTTTCTCCCTAATATTTATTCTTTCCCTTTTTTCACTAACTGATTTGATTTGATTTGATTTTTTCACTAACTGAAATGAATAAAGTCAGTAACTTCAGAGGGCTTATCACCAGAGCTGAAAAACAGGCAATAATTTAACATCATCATTTATCATCTTCTTTCTCCTCCTCATCTTCACCACCATACCCATCACAACCACTACCACCACCATCATCATTATCATCCTCGTATGGATGGAAAACTATTAAAGAGAGGTTTCAATTTATATCATTTGAGGAAGTATCTTTCAATCAGTGAAACAACAGCTCTTCAGAAACAATTAAATTATAGAATAACATTATTTTTGATAATAAGCCAAAAAACAAACAAAAATATGACAGAAAATTTATTAAAGGAGATAGAAGATTAGACTTGGAGCCTAAAGACAAGGAATCTAATCCTGTAACAGATGTCTAGAAGCTGTGACTTTGTTAAATCTCAATTTCTATGTATACTAATGATGAAGATACACCAAAAAGCTCATTTGCTCTGGGGAAATTATTTTGTACAAGGATCAGTCCATACTTCAATGAATTTACACATATATACATATACATACATACATACACACATATTAAAGCTTTGCAAGCCAGAATGATGCTAGCATATACCATGACTGACTCTTAAAGCAAAATCACTCAAGAATCCCTATGTACTTTCTTCACTCAGAAAATTTAAGTTGCTTCCTTTGTGCAGTAACCATATTTATAGTTCATTTTTCATAATATCCTAAAGACACAGTTTTTTTCCATATACATATTAAATGATCATTGAATAAAATGGCACTATTCATTTACCTAAAATGAAAAATAGTGACCTTTCACACAACACAAGGGAATTAATACTGTGAAAACGTAAAACCATCCAAAAGTAAATGAAGTTATTGCAGGTAGTTTTTTTATCAAGTCATAACATAATCTTCCTATTTCACATCTGTCATTCTAATTCTTAGTTCAACTTAAAAACAAGGCATACTCTACTAAGTTCTGTTCTTGTATCTTAACTCTCTCACAATTTGCAGCAGAATATAGTGTTCTTGTGAACAAGGGATTGTGTCATTTTGCTCTTTGATTCTCAGAGTCTAGTTCAATGCATGGCATATGGGAAATGCTTAATAAATACTGATAAATCAATTTTTTTCCTAAATTAATTTGTTGATGATCTTCACACATAGACTGAGCTTCAAGTTGCTTATACTTTAAAATTTTTAAATCAATTATTCTCTTTTGAACTTTTCATTTTAAGATTCTAAAAGAGAGTGATATTAACATTATTTGGTAATGAATGTTGTTATAAACCCATTATGTATGTGTACATTTCACATTTAAGTGATAGTGTTCTATTTTTAGGATTAAAGAAATTTAACATAAACACCTAAGTTTACCCCACCCTCATTTTAGAATTGGACAGTGAAACACAGAGACTAATTACTAGAATGGGTAATATAATAGTAAAGTTAGCTTTCAAAGAATCAGATAGACTGGTAATGTTGTTCAGTATCTTCAGTCAAAGAATTTCATAACTCCAATTGGGGTTTTCTTGGCAAACAGTGAATCAGTTTGCCCTTTCCTTCTCTAGCTTATTTTTACAAATGAGGAAACTAAGGCAAACAGAATTAGCTCAGGGTCACACATATAATAAGTATTTGAGGCCTAAGTTTGAACTTAGGAAGATGAATCTTCCTGATTCTGGGACTGGCCATCCAATGTACCACCTAGTTGCTCAGGCTTTCCTTGGAAATTAGGAAATCCCTAATAAAAAAACTCCCTCTAAAATGACCTCCTGATATCCAATCTTAAATCTCCAGATGCTTAATGGAGATCTTGAATTAGATATCCAACACATATTTTAAACTTTCTATATCCAAAAATGAATTCCTTTTCTTTTCCTGAATACCCTTGCCCACTTTTAAACTTCCCTATTACAGATAACAGCACTAACAAGCCACCCAACCTAAGTTTCATTCTTTAATTCTCACTTTTACATACACCATATGAAAACAGTTGCCAAATCTTGTCAATTCTACATTTTAGATATATTTCTAATATATCTCCTTCTCTCTATTCACACAGCCACATCTGGATTATTACAATAGCCTATAGACTGTTCTTATTGTCTCAAGTCTTGCCATGACAATCCATCTTGCACTAAAGTGCCAAACTGGCCTTCCTAAAAGATAATTCTGATCATGTCACAAACTTACATATTCCCAATTTACCTTCAAAATCAAATAAAAATTCTATTTGTTTTTTATAGACCTTCTGACCCTGGACCACTCCTATATTTCCATTCTTAAATATCAATTAAATTTACTTACATTTAAAAATGTATTATACATTCCAGTGATACTAGTTCCGTATTACATTGTCATATATTGTATCACATTTTCCAAATTCCAATTCCTTACCTCTTCACTGACTGTACTCCATGTTCTGAATACTTTCCCTCCTTGTCTCAGTTTCCCAGCTTCCCTGGTATCTGAAGGAATTGAGGGGATTAGAACAGCAAGTGGTAGTAGAAATTGAGTGAACCATGCTGACTCCATCTTGTGACTCAATTCTGGATCTAACTCAGTTCTCTTTGTATCCAATTATGGGTCTATTCCAATTTCTATCTTGTAAGAAAACTTTATTCAGTTGTACAAATTGGTTTAAAAAAAAAACAGACAACTTTATTGCATTGTTTGAATCTGTGTAGCTGGACCAGCTCTAGTTGATGCTTAGAGACTATAACCAAGAGACTTAAAATGCTTACTAAAAACCCAGTAAGATCCAAAGATTGATGCAAAGAGTTTTCTTACAATTTATACATCTCAAAAAACCCATATATCTGGAAACTAGCCTTGAATTGATCAATCAGTTGTTGTTTCCATGTTCCTTTAACTGTTCACAACACAGTAGGAGAGACACATATTTTTTTTTTCTGATTTCAGGAAATTTCACCTGTTCATGTTTTCCTTTCCAACTTCAAAAGCTCCTAATCTCAATCATTTCATTTTTCACCCACCACATCTCCAGGCATTTTGATTCTATATCTGATATCAGACTGCCTTTGCGTGTAAGCCAATTTTAAATTAAGACAAATTTTGATTTTTTCCAAAAATGAAGAAACAACAAAATCTAACACAGTTAAACATGTTATAGCTCTGAAGAAATGGGCAAGTCATTTAAGTTTTCCATGGTATAGACCACTATCATGAATGTAAATTACAAATCTATATATATGAATTTGCAATATCTGAAGTTCCTCATACCTATCAATTTAGAAGTCTGGATTCTATCTTCCTCTTTCCTAAGAAGTAATCCTTTACAAAAATTTTAGAAACTGTATTACTCTACATGATATATAGGGGGAAAAATAAAAACTCTTCAGTGTTTCATTCATTTACTAAAAACTGAACACTACCTTTCCACTTCAAAGCAATGATTTACTATTCTTCATGTCTCAAAATTTATAGTAGCAGGAGAAAGATTATTTTCTCTATACTCCATATTTACGTCCCTAATGAATGATATCAAGTAAACTTTAAGTCAGTTCTGCCAATTTCCACTCTTACTCCAAGAACCATTCCAAAAATGAACTCTGAGAATTCTAAAAGTACTAGAATTGAATTAAACAACAATTCTGCTGAGCTGTTCAAGGACCAATGACAACTTCACCACAGGCCAATTAGTCTCAAATTGGTGGTTATCCATAATTGTCTTTAAGACAACTTGACTTTCATTATTTATAAATCACAGTTTCAAAGAATTAAAAAGGTGTAACACTAATTGGTACAAAATTTCCTCCATATATCATTGAAGAAAGTACAACATGACAAAAATTATAATTCTGAAATGTTATTCCTAAAGCTAGAATCTTAAAAAAAATTCACAGACCATTTAGCATTATCTCAGTAATTTAAAAGAAATACTAATATATTCATATAATTCATCCATATGTGACTTACAAATTATCTCCCTTATAATAAGGCCCATCAATTTCAGAACTATTCTAATCTGACTTAACTGAGACTAAAAACAACTAAAATACAACACAAAAATTAAGATATGATGAATGTTTGATAACTGAATGTCTGTAACAGCATGAGGTTAGATACTTGGGAATATGTAAGATTAAATCCCTGAAATCCAAGAGTTTCAGCTTAATGAAATAATTCGCAATCAAATGTGAAAGCTAGAACTTGAATAGAGAATTTTGATTCTCCATCAATAAACACTACAAAAGAAAATACTAATTTAGAAAAAAAAAACACACAGAAATAACTCCAGTAGTCTTATGAAACATTTATCCATGCTTAAAAAGTCATTAACCTGATTTCAAGTATACTAATATCCTCTTTTAATTAAATTCTTCTTTCTAATGCCAGTTGTTTCTTAACTTCTTCTTAGAACTTAAAACTTACAACATAAATTCTTAAGAATAAAAAGTCGCATTACAAAGTATAAATTTGATCTATTATATTAATTTGTCTATTTCTTTCAAAAAGCACCCACAAACTGAAAAATTAGATTTGAAAAATTAAATAAAAAATTAATGTGGATTTATGTCAATAAGTAATAAAATAACCCTGTATGATTTCTAATTCCTTTAAAGCTGTACTGTATGGTTTTATCAATTAAACAATTCACTTACAATAGAAAGTCTTAGAAATAATGCCACGTACCAACCATTTTTTTTCTTTTCTAATAGCAAAGAAGTGTGAAATGAACAGATTTAGAGAAATCTCCACACTAAATGTTCATAAGGATTATTTGTGCCCAAACTATGATAGAACTTTCCAAAATCATGCAAGTCTGATTCTTGACACCAACATAGTGATGTCATGTTAGTCCTTCGAACAAAAGACAACTATCAATAACAAGTCTCAGGCATGTATCTGGGTTTAAGCTTGTGGATATTTGAGAAAATAGATAAAGATCAAAGACTTAAAAATAGTATGTTAAAGACTGGCAAGCATTAATGAACTATTTAAATGTTTTATAAATTTTGATTGCATTTATAGTTTTCTTCATTTATTACATGAATTGGAGTAAAAATAATAATCTGACTTAGAAATGGCTTTTAAATTTTCATTCAGAAGAGTACTTGGTAGCTTTTGTTAAAAAAAAAATCTTTTGATGTATCATCTCTTTAAAGACTGGAATTTGTTTTTTTAATAACATTTAATAAAATCATTTTTTAAGAAACAAGATTAGCAGTTAATGTCTGCCAGGAACTTAGCACTCCCTTTTTTGCCTAAATATTTTGCCTAAAATAAAGCTTTCTGAAGACAAGTAAAAGTATACTCTTTGGAGGGAAGGGTAAGGGGAGGAATACTAACCGTTTATTTATTTATTTTTTGAGAAGCAATTGGCATTAAGAGACTTGCCTGAAGCCACATTTGAATTCAGGTCCTCCTAATTCCAGGACTAGTGATCTATCCATTTCTCTATATAGCTGCCCCTGGCCACCAATTTATTTAGGACTACGCTTTTTTTTTTAAGTTTTTTATTTACATAATATATACAAGAGTAATTTTTCAACATTGACCCTTGAAAAACCTTTTGTTCCAAATTTTCCCCTCCTTCCCTTAAGCCCCTCCCCAAGGTGGCAGATAGTCCAATATGTGTTAAATATGCTAAAATATATGTTAAATAATCATACACACACACACACACACACACTTATTTATACAGTTATCTTGTTGTACAAAAAAATCAGATCAAGAAGAAAGAAAAAAACCGAGAAAGAAAACAAAATGCTAGCAAACAACAACAGAGAAAGTGAGAATGCTATGTCCACACTCAGTTTCCGTAGTCTTCTCTCTGGGTATAAATGGCTCTCTTCATCACTGAACAAGTGGAACAGGTTTGAATCATATCATTGTTGAAGAAAGACATATCCATCACAATTGATCATTGTATAGTTTTCTTGTTGCCGTGTATAATGATCTCCTGGTTCTGCTCATTTCACTTAGCATAAGTTCATGTAAGTTTCTCTCCAAGCCTCTCTGAAAACATCCTGCTGGTCATTTCTTACAGAACAATAATACTCCATAATATTCATATACTATTCAGCCATTCTCCAACTGATGGGCATACACTGAGTTTCCAGTTTCTTGTCACTACAAAAAGGGCTGCCACAAACATTTTTGCACATGTGGGTCCCTTTCCCTCCTTTAAGATCTCTTTGGGATATAATTCGAGTAGAAACACTGCTGGATCAAAGGGTATGCACAGTTTGATAACTTTTTGGGCATAATTCCAAATTGTTCTCCAGAATGGTTGGATGTGTTCACAGTTTTACCTATCCCAAGAGGACTTGATATTTTCCCAATTGCTTAGATATGACTTTACATGTGTGAAAAGTGTTTTGTAGTTTTGTTCACATAGTTCCTGATCCTCCTTTGAAAGATAGATTCCCAAATATTTTATCCCATTGACAGTTATTTTAAATTGAATTTCTCTTTGTATCTCTCGCTGTTGGATTTTGTTAGTGATGTATAAAAATGTTGATGACTTATGTGGATTTCTTTTGTATCTTGAAATTTTGCTAAAGTTATGGATTACTTCTAATTGTTTTTCAGTTGATTCTCTAGGCTTCTCTAAGTATACCATCTGCAAAGAGTAATAATTTGGTTTCCTCATTACCTATTCTAATTCCTTTAATCTCTTTTTCTTCTCTTATTGCCAAAGCTAGCATTTCTAAAACAATATTGAATAGTAATGGTGATAGTGGGCCACCCTTGTTTCACCCCTCATCTTATTGGGAATGGTTCCAGTTTATCCCCATTACATATATGTTTGCTGATAGTTTTAAATAGATGCTAGACTGTTTTAAAGAAAAGTCCATTTATTTCTATAGTCTCTAATATTTTTAATAGGAATGGGTGTTGGGTTTTATCAAATGCTTTTTCTGCATCTATTGAGATAATCATAACTTTTTTATTAATTGATTATTGATATAGTCAATTATGCTAATAGTTTTCCTAATGTTGAACCAGCCATTTATTCCTGGTATAAATCCTACTTGGTTGTGGTGTATTATCCTGGGGGTGATTTTCTGAAATCTCTGCTAAAATTTTATTTAAGATTTTTGCATCAATATTCATTAGGGAGATTGGTCCATATTTTTCTGTCTCTGTTTTCTTCCTATCTGGTTTAGATATCAGTACCATGTAAAACTACAGTCTTGTTGTAATCACTTAATTCCTGTTTACTAAAACAAAATTCTCCATTTATACTTTGGATTTTGCAAGTTCAGTACTCTTTCCGGTGCATAGTTAACCATCTGTACTTAAAGGGAAAGGTAGTAAGTGAGAAAATTACCATATTTAGAATCAGAAGATGAGTTCACATCTATGTTGGTCTTCAGTTGTTTCATCCCAAGTTTTCCTGACTCTCTTGGTGACTCTATTTGGGGTTTTCTTGGCATAGACACTGGAGTGGTTTGCCATTTCCTTCTCTAGCTAATTTTATAAATGAGGAAACTGAGGCAAGAAGATTTAAATGATTTTCCCAGAGTTACATAACAGTGTCAGAAGTCAAAATTGAACTCGCATCTTCCTGACTAATATAGATGAGGTGTGAGAAAACAGTAATTTCTGACAAACCTTAAGACTATCTGGCCTTGGGAGCAGCACAAACAATGATGGCCAAAAAATTTAATACTGATTTTGTTAGTAAGCTCTAGAATTCAATGATGGGAACTACCCCACTCCTACTATTCCTCGTTTGAACCTCTAAACCATAATATTAATATATTAATCTAATCTTTATTTCCTTTTCTGAAAAAAAATCTCATTGATTTTGCCTCTTTGCAAGATTCCCCTGGAATTAGCCATTTATTCTTCCTCCTTCTTCTTTGGTGCTCCTTTATAGCACCAAATTATCTCCCTGATTCTGACCCTTTGCTAAACTCCTTTTGAAATTAGCCCATTGTCAAGCAGCATGATAAATCTTTACCCTTAAAGTTGGAGACAAACTGAGTGTATAAATTCTTTCACCAAACCCACAACATAAACCTGGGGCTCCTAATCTTGTTGGGGTATTTTTCTCCTCAACAATGATATTCACTTAGATGTGCCATCTTGCTGGTAACTCTGCTACTGAGCATTTTGGGTCACCTATTGCTCTATGTTTTTTTTTTCCTCTGTAAAATGAGAAGGTCAACAAAAGACAATAAAACTGCATACCCTTTGACCCAACAGTCTTACTACTGGGTCTGTGTTACAAAGAAATAATTTTTAAAAGGAAAAGGATCTGCATGTGCAAAAAAATTCCTTTTTTTTTTTTTTTTTAATAGTAGCAGGGATCAGGAAATTGAATGGATGCCCATCAGTTAGGCAATATCTGAATAATTATGGAATATGAATGTTATGGATTATTGTTCTTTAAGAGTTGATGAGCAGGCCGATTTTGGAAAAGCCTAGAAAGACATATATGAACTGATGCTGAGTGAAGTGAGCAGAACCAGCAGAATATTGTACTCAGTAACAACAAGATTATCGTTTGATCAACTGTGATGGACTGGGCTTTTCTCAACAATGCAGTGATGCAAGGAAATTTCAATAGACTTGGGATGGAAAACTTCAATCACATTCAGAGAGAGAACTATGAAGACTGAATGTGGATCAAAGGATAGCATTTTTATCTTTTTATTTCTTTGTTGTCTTCTTTCTCATTTATTCCCCTTTTGGGTCTGATTTTTTCTTGTACAACATGACAGATATGGAAATGTTTTAAAAGATTGCACACGTTTAATCCATGTCAGCCTGCTTGCTATCTTAGGGAAAGAGGAAGTAAGAGAAAATGGGAGGAAAAAAAATTTTTTTACATGTATTTGGAAACAAAATACTATTGGAAGAAACGAATGGGTCAGACTAGAAGTTTCATGGCCTTGGTAATAACTACTGAGTTAAAATCCTAATTCTAATTCTTTTCAGCTAATTGTACTTGGGCTTGTCTCCTAATACCTCTGAGTATCACTTTCCCAAGTATAAAATAAATGGGTTGAACTAAAGACTTTCAATTCCCTTCCAATTCCAGATCTATGATCCTACAATTCTATAAATATATTGTCTACCAGGCTTCAATATTTCCAAACCCAATTCAAAAGAGTAAAGGAAGGTGGAAAAGAAAAGATGTAGAGATAGAGGTCTATTATAGTAGTATATAGGAGTTGTGTACAATATTGAAAGGAATATAGTTTCTAGGGGAAATATAGCAATGATCCTGAGGTCCTCTGACCTTAGAGTACTATTGCTTTAACAATATGTCTGACAATGATTCTAAAGTCTTCTAGCCTGAGGATAGTCCTACATTATTGACTGTTAAACAGATAATCTAGTCAGTAACCAACTTCCAGAGACAATAGTGAATAGACCACCCCTCAAACCTACTTGTAAGCTATAAAATTAGCAAATAAGTAACATGAAGTTCTGGTCTCTCTAACTTTATTCTATAAATTTATCTTCTTTCTCCTGGTTATTTCCTAAGTCCTTTTGGAATTTAGCCCACTTCAATTGGCATTACAATTACAATAAACTTTGCCCTTTTGTCTTAGAGATGAAGTCAGGCCTGCAAATTTTTTGAGATGCCTCGAGATACCCATCTGCGACCCCAACCTCTTAGGGGTCTCCTTTTGAATCTCAACTGTATAACTTCACAAAACACAAAAGTATCTGTGGGAGTGTGGGCAAGAATGCTAATCTATAGAGAACTATTTTAAGGAAAATTAGAAAAGAGATTGATATTTTAAAAATTTTCTGAAAAAAAAAATGAAGGAATGATTTAACAAAGAATAAAGAGAAATAATACTCTGTGCCTGGAGTAAATTTGTTTTCAAGGTAGTGGATTAAATAATTTGCTTAGCTAAAAATTAAGAATCAGGCATTAAAAAACCTGGAAAATCTCAGAAAGATCTTTAAGGTCATGTTCAGGTCATGTGCTTAAAAGACCACTGAACTAGAAAAAAAAAAAAAAAAAGACCTGGTTTCAAATCCTTACTAGCCACTTACTAGACTTTAGGCAATGGTATGGTTTATAATGTCGACTTTGACAGCAAATATGATCTATGTAGACAACAGATGATGGAAAGCACTAAAAGTGGGGTTCAGTCATGTAAAGAATTCACAATGGCCATTCTTTTTGGCAAATATGATTTATTTACAGGAATTGGTTACAGACGAAATGAAGTGACACAATAAATGTGAAATAGAGAACATATGAAAGATAAGTTCCTCAGTGTAACTCACAATTATCCAGTAGAAAGGGAGGATTCCATGAGTTTGGAGCATGATCTTAGCTGGCAGGTTAAATCCTGAAAGTGACTTAGCATCCTAAAAGACTGTTAGCTGTAAGGGGGAAAAGTGGGGCTGGGAAGCATAATGGTGTGAGGAAAGATACCATAAGGTAAAGTGCCATGGTAACTGACCCAAAGGAAGGTGGTCACTAGGACATGGGCTATAAGTTATCTAATAGGGAGAATTTAGCCTCAGTAACTGGACATAATTTGGATTTGTGACTCGATTAACTTCAGTGGGTGGGACCAGGGTACTAAACAGATCTCCATTATCAGAACCTTCTTCCTACTGGCCCCAGGGAATAATTTTTATCAATTCTTCTGATTCTCTCAGCCCACCACACTCTATTCAGGACCTTATCAGCAAGTCATTTAATTTTCCTATGCCTCACTTAATCTAAAATATAAGCCTTTCATTACCAATGTCATAAAAGTACTGTGAGAATCAATTGAGAAATTTTATGGAAAGTGTTCTAAACATGTGAATTAGTGTCATTAAGATAATTATTTGCATAAAAAGGTATTTTAGTAATTAACAACCAAGATTGCAACTTAGGTTTTCAGACAAGAAACCCATAATTCTTTTCCTTCATTAGCTCAAAGTTAGAAATGAAAGGAAAATTGTTGTTTTTTTTTTTTTCCTTTTCATGAGAATTGGTTTTAACAGGTGATGAAAGGTGACAGAAGTATAGTACAAATGAAGTTAATGATTTGCAGAATGTTTCCACTGGGCAGCTAGATGGCATAGTTGATAGAGGACTGGGACTAGAGTCAGGAAAACTCATCTTCCTGAGTTCAAATTGTGCCTCAAACACTCACTGTGTAACTCTGGGCAAGTTACTTAACCCTGTTTGCCTCAGTTTCCTCATCTGTAAAATGAGGTGGAAAAGGAAATAATGAACCAGTCCAATATCTTTGCAAAGAAAACACCAAATGGGGCCATGAAGAGCCAGACACAAGTGAAAAATCAAAGAGGCAATGTGGATAGAGAAAAACCTCTATAGGCACAGAATAGATATTTAATCGATAGCAGCCATCTATCAAATCAAGATTATTGGTAAGAGAAAGCAAATAGGCAAAAACAAGAATGCTCAATGAAATTGAATTTGGAAACCCAAGCTAAGAGCAAATACTCTGACAATGGAATAGTTCATCATCTTCACTCATGAATATTATAATTTATAGACTTCAATCCTCAGAAATTTTTGAGCTCCAACAACTGCTCAGATTTTATAGGCATTTTTCGAGGATAAGCTAGGCTAAAACAACTTTCTACATTATTCTTTTACAATCAATTAGGAAGGCTATAGTTGTATGGCTCAGAATGGTGAGTGATCACCATTTAATAAAAAAAAAAAGAGAGAGATATCTCTAGTAGCAAAATGAAAGTTTAATTCTTTTTCAGGTAGAGTTTATATTTGATGGGGTCCCTTGAAATTCTAAAATTGTGAAATTCTACATATTTTTTTAAACTGGGAAGAATTCTGGGTCAACTCTAATATGAATTTTCATGGGAAAAATTGAATCTTACACTTGGGTTTTTAAAAATATCAACTTCCCAAGAATAAGATGAAAAAGATATCACTTTGTACAGGAAAGAATTAAGAGTTTAATGGAGTAAAAGTTCAGTATAAATCAATGCCATTGTTACCAAAAAAGGTTCAGCAAACTTAATCTATACTAAGTATATATAATAGTATCTATGAAAAAAGAATAAATCCAGAAATATTGGAATGACATTATAAGATCTGCTATGATTGGATATATACGAGTAATGCCGTATAGTTAAATTAGCTAGAAAAAGGTCAATATAAGAACAATGATGCCATCAATTATTTACCAAAAAAACTTTCAAAACAAACTTAGGTTTTTGAAGAAAGACCATGAGTTACTTCAAACATAGTGAATGAGATATTTATTTGAGACATCTAGTTCAAATGTCCAATATGCAATTAAGTGATATGGAACTGGAGTTCAGGAAAAAGACTAGAATTATAGATAAATCGATAAACTGACATGGGAATAATCTGCACAAAGATAATAACTGAACTCATGGGGAAAAGTTCAAGAAATTGGAAAAAAATAAGTGGAACATGATCACTATCTGCAAATATGTGAAGAGATGACATACAGGATTAAAGTTGTTCTGCTTGATTGCAAAGGTCAAATTAAGAATGAAACTATGATGAATATGGAAGAAGAAAGAATTTAAGTTTAATGTAAGGAAACTTATCCTAGCAATTAAGGCTGCTCTCTGAAATCAGAATGAGCTGATTCACGAGAGGATATGATGGAAAGGCTGAATGTTTATTCTTCCAAGATATTATTTAGAATCCATCTTCTTAAACTAGTTTGCAATCCCATATGGAGTCTTATAACTCAACATGAAGGTCCCTACATTATGATTTACCATCAATAAATGTTTGGTTTGTATACCTATTGTATACCTATTTTATATCCCTATATATACCTGAGGGTCACATAAAAATTTCAGGTGAAAAGGGATTAATGGAGTGGAAAAAGTTTCAGAAGCCCTGATTTAGAAGATTCAATTATAAAATATAAATTTCATTTTCAGGTATGGATTATGCTAGATTGTTCTCTGAGGTTACTTTCAACTGTGAGACTATATAATTACCAAAACACTCCTCAAACTGCTAAACATTTGTGATATTCAGAAATTATGAAATGGTTCATTGTTACTACTCTGAGGACAATATCCCAACTATATTGCCTATTTGTGGAGCTTTCCACGTATTCAACCCTGTATCTGAAGATTCCACTTTGACTGGGTAAGAATCCTCATTCTCTTTCTTATACATGATTCCTGCTTCCCATTCTCTGATCACGCTTTCTCCTCTACTTACAAGATTCTCATTTACCTATTCAAATTCTTCCCATTCTTTAAGATTCAAATAAATAATAATATGATAGCATTTATAGGATTTTTAAATTTATATAAATAAAATTCTTTCACTTCTCTAAAGACATATTATTGCTTATCTGAAAGACTCAGAATTACATGGATTATATATTACTTTATATTGTTATAACTTATCTTTTCATGTAGAAAGTAAACTTCTTAAAGTCAGAAATAACTCTTTTCATGTAATTTGAATCTACCATAATGCATAAGAAAAGGCTTGCTACAGAGTAGGCACTCAATAAAGATTTGTTAGCTTAAGGATATGTCTTGAGATAGTGATACCACACTAATTTTGCATATTTTTAAACGTAACTAAAATTTAATGCTTTGGTCTGTCTACCTTTATACAAATAACAACTAGTTAACAAAATGTACTTGAAAAAAATCAAAATTAAGAAAGTAAAAAATTATTTAAGATACTGGCAAATGAAAATATAGTAATCTCAACCTGAGACTCAACATGCTGTTATAAATGTGCTTTTTAGGACTACAGTGCTAAATGTGCCAATCAGGAATATAGTTGTGAACGATTATTATGCATCATTGAAAAAATGCTGGAATTCTATTGTATTCATAGGAACTTCTGTATTCTCTAAACAAACATGAGTTCCACTATTTTCTCCTGGTCTATAGTAATATTTAAGATCAAATGTGAGTATAAAGATAAAAAAAGTAAGAGAAAACATCACATAGTCAAAAGTTTTAGATAAAGTATATAAACTAGCCTAAGAGCAGATTTTACTTGAAGGTCTACTTCTCTTGTTAATGGATTTCTATTTAGGGGTGTGCTTTATTTTTGAGTGATTCATATCACATTTACCTAATTTTATTTTTCCAATTTTTACTCTGAGGCAATTGTTTAAGTTATCTGTTACTCCATGAGGACTGACATTTCCTCTGGCTGGGAGACTAGCTGCATCACACTCCATTAGCACTGATGAGTCTTACCAAGGGCAACATGGTGGCTGACTTCCCTATTTTGGCAGATCAACTGAAGAGGCACTAAGCCAACCCCTCCCTCCCACTACAGCATTTGCTGACAAATTGGCCCCACTATACAGTTCTGATGGCAATCTATATAGGATTACCAGTCACACAATAGTCTCATTTCAGAATCACCAAAGCAAATGATGCTAACCAAAGACTCCTCCCCACTCCAATACCCTATTCTTACTACATCTGCAATCAAGATTCTCTGCCTGATCCAATGATATATCTCTGCCAAACTCCAAAATGATGGATGAAATCATTAGTGTTTTAGTTATCTACACTAAACCTGAAGCCAAGGCATATGGTCTGACAGATGTTTTGGCAATGGGACCTTTATGGAATTGTTATGTAGGTGTCCACCTATTCTGGACCCTTTTAAAATAGAACAGTAATCTGAATCATGATCCTTGACTCTTCCCACATCCCCTCCCCCAACAAAGAAATCAATATAAGAAATTCTAAGACTTAAAATGTAACAATTTTGTTTGATTGATATTATTCAAGTATTCACTTTGGATTAAAGATAACAATGTGTCTAACATATCATTGCTTATGGAGGGCACTTAAGAGGTCAACAGTTATTCTCTTTATGTCACAGGTAAGTACACTGAGGATCAGAAAAGCTTGGCAATTTGTCTAAAGTCACACAAGCAATAAAACAGAAATTAAGATATAAACTAAGAACCTCTGACATCTCCAGCATTGCATGGAACTATATTACCATTGTTTTACTATCAATTTTGTCCATATTTTTATAAGCAAGAATAAATACACATATCAAATGTTATTGTATTTTTATTATTGAAAAGAGCTAAGATTTCATCAATACTTCATCTAGTGATATAGGCCATAATCACCTCATATGCAAATAGATGATTTCATGATTTGCTGTGGCTAAGGAAATTTGTCACACAGCATCCAAACTTGTTGTGGTTACATTCTCTAAATTTAGGAAGGCATGGAATTACACTGAATCCAAATAACTGAGATCCTCCTCCTCCTTCTCCATTTCCTTCTTCATCCTCCTCCTCCTCCTTATCCTCCTTACTCTCACTTCAAGTAGAACTTGGCAGAGTAAGTGCTCTTCTAGGAGAGGCTTAAAGAATTTAGAGTTATCTCTAAACTGTGATTGAATTTTAGAGTAGGATTTTAATGGAGTGATCTTTTTTGTAAGAGAGAAAATGAATTAAAATAGCTTGTGCCTGTTTTTTTTTTTCTTATAAAAAGTATAACCAGAATCATCCAGTAATACTCCTTCTATCTATGCTGAATAAAGACCTATCTGTGTCTGAAAAGGAACAGTCCCTTTTGAAAGATCAGACAAAAGACAACATTACAACTGCTCCCCACAAATCCTCAAAAGCAGTCCACTAATTTTGTCTTAACATTAGTATCTCAATACCTCACAGTTTAGAAGAATCCACAAGATCAATCCTTGAAAGAAATGAGAACCCCATTGTAAGCTCATTATCATGACTACTGAAATCATCAAGTGATATGATAGAATGCTACTGTGCTATAAGAAATAATGAGCTAGTTGATTTTAGAAAAATGTGGGAAAAAAATTTTTTTTAAAAAAATGGAAAGACTTGCAAGAAAAAATGAAGAGTAAAATAAGAAAAAAAAGAGAATGTTTTACTACAATATACACAAATATGCACACAGATATGCATAATTATATTTAAAGGTAGCTTTCTCTAGGGCAGGGTGGGGAGGGAGGGAAAAATGCTAAAAAGGGCACCACAGAAAACAAAAGAAAACTTAGAAAGAAGCACAGAAAAGTAGAGTAGCTTTGAAAATGTTGTACAGTATTTATCACAGCTTTTTTTTTAAGTAAATGTGGAATGGAAAGTTATGGTTTTATATTGAATAGCTTTTTATGTTGTATTATATATATGGAAATGTTCTCCTTTTAGCCTTTTTGTATTTGTTTAAAATGAATGCAATTTTTAAAACATCAAGTGAATTGCACCTAGAGGAAATTACTAAAATGAGTGAGGCTTATTTTTTATACCTTCATAGAAAGCCAATACCCTCTTAAGTCAAGTAGAAGAGATCAATGTTCTGCTGAGATCTAGATTACTTCTCTTAAGTCTTTAATCTAAGATTTATTGATGTTAGTACCAACAGGAGATAAACTTTTGAAAGAATACATCTAAGAAATATTACAAAAATATTCTCCATTGGCAAACACCAAAGCTTCTTGACTTCATAAAATTATCTATTAACTTATTTCTCATTAAAAGTTTACTACATTTTAATTAGTATGGGTAGGTGTGTTATATATCTCTATATTATATAAAAAACAATAAATAAGCAGCATTTATGTGTCCTATGCAATTTTAAAATACATGTATTATTTTGTACCTTAATTTAAATAAACTATTATGCTCAACACTTTTAAGTTCTTTCATCACTGTTGATATATTAAATTCTATAATTAAAAAATTCACTATTAAGTACATAATCTTTTTACTCTTTCCATTACTGAAAACAATTTTAACTGGGCACATTTTTTTTAATGATAACCTTTTTATTTTCAAAATATGTGCAAAGATATTTTTCAATATTCACCCTGCAAAACCTTGTGTTCCAATTTTTTTTTCTCTCTACCTTTTTCCCACCTTTTTTCCTAAACAGCAAGTAATCCAACAGATGTTAAACATGTACAATTCTTCTATACATATTTCCACAATTGTCATGTTGCACAAGAAGAATGACATTAAAAAGAAAAGAAAACAAAAAGCAAGCAAAATACCAATAAAAAAAAAGGTGATAATACTGTTGTGATCCACATTCAGTCCTCACAGTCCTCTTTCTGGATGTAAATGGCTCTCTCTCTCCATCAGAAATCTATTGGAATTGGCCTGAATCTCCTCACTGTTGAAAAGAGTCATGTCCATCAGAATTGATCCTCATATAATCTTCTTGTTGCTGTATACATTGTTCTTTTGGTTCTAAGTGAAATTCACTTCACTAAGCATCAGTTCATGCAAGTCTCTCTAGGCCTCTCTGAAATCATCCTACTGATCAAGTATCGCATCTACTCTAACTAGGCACATTTTAAGATACTAAGAAACTCAGAGAAACTGAAAATTGCAAAGATGGAAATAATGTTTTTCTGACTTCTGATACATGAGGATCAATAAAAAGCCATTTTACCATGTGGATAAAATGCCCTTTTGAGTTGTTTCTAATGCACAATTTTCCAGTCTCAGTTTGTTATCTCAAGTAGCTATTCTCACAATGAATTTTTGAAAATCTCATAAGAAAAAGTCTATTGAGTCTTTTTTTTTTTAAATTGAAGAAAAAGTAAAGTCAACTGTGTCATGGAAGAAACTATATTGTAATGCAGAAAAAGGTGATTTGGAGTGGAAGAACTTGGGTCCTAATCCTAGCTCAAATTCTTAGATGTGAAATCCTAGCTTATCTCATGTGTATGGGACTCAATTCCTCATCTATAAAACTATGAGTTTAAACTAGTTGAGCTCTGAGGTCATGACCAATTCTTATAATATGTTATATGATCCTATGATTCTAGTGGAAAGAAAACTAATTTTGAAGTCAAACACCCTTGGAGAAAGGGTATTTGAGAAATGGAATCTATTGAGATAATTTTATCAATGTTGTACTACATATCAAGGCCTTCTTCACTAATTATAAATGAGGGTTTTTTTTTTAAATTGGGAATTGTGATTCCCGCCCCCCCCCAACAAATTCTTGTGCAGAAAAAGCAATAATTTCACTATTTTATACAATGAAAAAATATTTAAATGATGAAGTAAATAATTGATATACTTTGGTTGAGTGTAAATTAACAGATGTTTGACTTTTTTTTTAAAAGGTGATTATGTGTGTGTGAGTGTATAAAATGCTCAAGAAATAGACAATTTATGTGCCACAGGTTAAGAAAAAATATTAAGATGCACTATAATCCTAAAATATTAGTGAACTAGAATGTAGAAGAAGGAGAAATCCATATTATCTCCTCACAGGGAAGTTCTAAAAATCCATCATATTTGGAAAAAAAAAGATGAGAGTTTATATAAGCAATAACATGATATGTTCATTAGGAGAGCAGGAAAAAAAATTACAGAAGATCTAGTGTAGTTCACTAAAAAGAACAGGATCTAAGGAAGCATTTGCTGCTAGAAGGAAATTGAGATATGGAGATAAAAAAATGAATTTAACTCCAGCATATTATTAAGTTTTAGAACCTAAAATAAAGCAAGAACTCCAAAATATCTGAGTTCCCCTAAAAAACATCTTATGATAATTAAAACGTACATCAAGAAAAGAAATTTAGCAAATCAATTGTTTACATTCAGACATATTTTTCCAAAGCTAACAGCTTAAAAAAATATTCTCTTCACCATTAGTAAATAAAAGAATCAGAGAATCAGTGAAATGGAAGGAAGCTTAGATTCCACTTAACACAAACTGTTAAGTGAATCAGCTCAAGAACACTTTTTCAAGAAAAAGTGTTCATCCAGTGTTTTGTCTCCGAAACAAATGAAGAAGGATAATTGAAATATCTGCCACAGTTACTATTATGTCAGTCAATCTACACCAAGTAGGATTAGCTTCTGAGGAAACCATTTATTGGACACTTCAGCTTCCAAAGGATAGATGAGAATTTAAGGAGTCATTTTGAGAAATAGGACATACTCGCAGAGGTCTGCAATTTATAACAATCCAGAGGCTATTGTTACTCTATCTACTGTACAATTCAAGATATACATAAATATAGAAACTCATATAAAAAATGGTGGGAATGTTGATCCAAAAAAATCACTATTTTTAGGGAGAATTTTCAATGGATGAATAACCACTCAGTGTGGAAAAAAAAATTGAGGATAATTTCAAGGAAGACATTGAATAATAAAAAATTAAGAGATAATTTTGAGCAGAATGGAAAGACTGAAGGGATCGAAATAACCAATGACCAAAAAGTGGTTGACCAAAGAGATGGACTGGCTTTGCTTTTGTGATGTTTGATGATGGTGAGTCATTCAAAAATAGCAAATCAGAACAGTTCTTTTTGTGATGACAAAGAACAAGAAAAGGGTAGGGGTGCCTAAAGGAAGGATGGATGAACAATTCTCTCTCTCTCTCTCTCTCTCTCTCTCTCTCTCTCTCTCTCTCTCTCTTTCTCTCTCTCTCTCTCTCACACACACACACACACACACACATATATGTTATATGTGTCGAGATACTAAGAAATTAGAGATTTTTTTTTAGAAAATTGTAGAATGACATACACGAACTAAAGCAGGATGATATGAGTAGAAGAAGCAGGAGAACAACGTAATAATATAATGAAGGAAAAAAAAAAAACTTTGAAAGACTTATCAATGCAGTGGTCAAAATTCTGAAATACTGGATGATATCTAAAGGACAAAATGATGAAACATATTACCTTACTAAAAAGGTAGTAAAAGGAAAATTATTTTAGAGGTCTTTATTTGGATAGTTCTAACTAATACTCAAGTATTTGCTTATGCTAAGACTGTCTATGTCTCTTTAGAGGTTTGACAAGTTTGCCCCAAATGTAAGAATTGCAAGAAATCTATACTTATCTAATTCTTCTTTTCCATGACAAATTTCCAGATATGAGAAGATAGGCATCATGCCGTTTCACAAGTATATTGGAAAGGCCAGTCTGGGGGATTCATTTATATTTTAACATATAAAGAAAAAGGCATTTCTAGAAGTTTTCTTTTAGTATAAACTCTATTACAATTTTATATAAGTTCTAAAGGTAAAGAGATTCTTCAAGAAAAAAAAATTAAAAGTTTCCTTATCAACCAACTATAAATTCAGAATTACTGCTAATAGCAATCCTGCTTTTGCAGAGAACCAAAAGAGAAGCAACAGTAAATATGAATACACTCACCGACAGACTAAGTAGCAATCTATACAAATATCCATTTATTTACTTTTCACCATCTCCACATTTATTTTGTTCACACTAGTGTTCTCTATTTTATTTTGAGTTAGTTAGGATAAAATAGTTCTCAGACTACTTCACTCCATATAACCTTTAAGCAAAAGACCTTTGTCATCTATATCTTAAAGAAAAAGTATGATAACCATATATTATACATGTTGTAGAAGAAATATTCTATGAGCTATGGATTGGACTATCTGTCCTGTAAAGTCACTTCTAAACTGAAGATTTTATGAGTTAAAGTACTGAGGAAATATACTCATATTTAGAGCTTCAAGGTACCTTAAAAGACATGTAATCTAACAGTTTCATTTTTATAAATGAAGAACTGAGTTCCACAAAAATTATGACTCAACTAGGAACACCCAACTGATAAGTGTCTATGAATTTCAAATTAACCTCATTAATGTTATTTCTCCCTGCACAGGTTCAATCTCCAAGACTTCCAAGACATAATCTCCCCATCCTATTCCCATCTTCTCCAAACTTACTTTCACATTTATTTTCCGATTTGCACTGTCTCTCCTTTGGTCAGATTTGATTTTTCAGATTTCATTTTACATATATTATTTTCTTCTGCATAATTTGTATACTGATCCTTTGGTTAACCTAGCCTTGACCCTGAGATCTGAGTTTATCCATCATGCACCTAAAAGTCTGAACAATTTAATTTTCTTTTGTTGGACTACACATTGCTTGAAATATTGCCTCAAAGGTTTCTCAAAATGTAATTTATCAAACTGACAGTTCTCCATCTTATGAACCATGCTCTAGTAAATCTAGTTTGTGAAGCACTTTAAAAAGAAAAAAAAATCTTTTTTTGCTCTTTTTACTTCCAGCTATTCTAAGGAACTATTTTTTAAGTTGAACACAGATAAATTGGAAGAACAATAACATTTAATTGAGAGCTGATAGAAGACATAGTATTTAAATAATTTCATAAATTAATTCACATCTTCAAGTGGAGAACATGAAAAAGGATGAATCTTCACAAGATCACTTCAAGCTAAGTAGAAAAAAGTCACATTACAAAATAAGTGAATTAAAATATAATCTGTCCTCATGTGATTTTGGTGCTTTTTCATTAACAAATATATCCACATTAGTTCAACAGACTAGTTAGCCTTACCTGCAGCCATAACTTGTTATTCACAGCATCTCTCCCCGTAGCAATACATTGAAATGTAGCATTCTGCCCTGCATTGACCTCCACATCGCCCAGCCTCAAGAAATGAGGGGATTTATCTATTGGGGGGGGGAGAGAAATGATAAACACAATTCACATAGAATCTTACATTACATATTTCTACTTCCAAAAGAGTAACAAAATTGGTCATTCTAAAATTGCCCAACACACATTCCATGAAAACAAAGATATTCTGTTTTCCTTTAAAAAAAAGTTAATTATATTCTTTCCACAAGGAAAAGAGATTTCCTTTTATCTCACCAACAATTTCCTTTTCTTTCCTTTCAATAGGTTTGTTTTCTTTGAATATTTATATACCACAGTAAAGATAACATTCTACATGCAATGGCATTCAATAATTGTGGATAACAAGTATTGTAAGTAGTAAGTGAAAAATAATAAACCCATTACAAATGGTAATAAGGAAAAGCAGACAACACAGAAAACATCAGGCAAAACAATGCAAGCTTTCCAAAACAGGCTCAATCATATCTGATGTACAAAAATTATACCAGTGCCAAAGAAAGACAAATACCCTATTTAATTAATCATACCTTCATTCTTTCCTACCCATCAGCCTAATGCAATACAATTTCTACTGCTTTTTCTATCTAGTGCTTCCCAGAAAATAGCAATTCAGGTGCCACCAAGTATTCTAACAGTTGGTGTGACTAAATTCTCATGTCTGTACTGCCTCAGGATAGCCACCCAAGTGAAATATTAGACTGACAAACATGATGACTACAGTTGATGGATATATGAGTTATAAATCCCTCAGATATATTTTCTGTAGAATTACCTGTTAAAACCAAAGCTTTTCTAATGCTTTCTTTTGAAAAAAAAATCAAGGCAAAAGTATTAGAAGAATTGGGGACTCATTTCAACAGCATATTATTGGTAAATTATAGTTAAGGTCAATAACTTTTGTTTAGCTTTTTGTTTATATGCCAAAACTTTTTTGTAATTCACCATATATTTTATAGGGTCCAAATAATCATTGGATTAGCATACTACTTATTTTCTCACCTTAATATTACAAAAGAATATATGATGCTTATTAATCCTTAAAATAAATAAATTTTCCCCTTCTTTATACTTAGAGGAGAAATTAAGACTCTGCTGCCTGTATTTGATTCTAGGAAGATGGTAGCTGCTCTCCAGAAAACACTAGAAGAAATAATTAGGTGCCACTGCATTAAAAATAGAGCAATCACACCTATTTTTTAATAATATTCTTCCACATCAATGACAGAATATATATGTAAACACACACACACACATAAACCTAAAATGGAAGATTACTGAATACTTAAAGCAGCAATATAAGACCTTTTATAGTCAGGTGTTGGGGTCAGGATTATGACTGATAGGATAATTGTCCTAAACTGGGGGTTCAGCAATCCTATGCTTTAATGGATACTATTTGACCAAGAGATAAGTAAGAGTGCCTCTCTGAAAATGGGCCAGATTTTGACATATAAAACTAAACATGTAAAACAACTGTTAATGAAGTATGTTAAAACAGGTTAATCAGCATTCCAATTTGACGTAAGAATCTACTTGAATATTTGGACTAGAATAGGCAAAACTAATTCCTATACTTAGCATTTTTCCCCCCTAAAGAACATTTTAAGAACATTTCTAACAACATCATGGCACTGTACACATTGTACAAACACTGTACATACATATGTATGTATGTGTATTTCTGCCAATGTTTTCAATTGTGAACTTAAAAAAAAAAAAAGTTCTGATAAAGTCTGTCCCTATGTACCAGTCAGTAATTGCATCTGCTGCTAGAGTTCTTACCACTTTTTTTTTATTTAATAGAAAAAAAATCTCAAGTCAATGTTCTTTGTACATAGACGATATAACAATTATCTAGACAAATTGATGAAAAAGGAGTCAAGTATTAAGGGAAGAAAAAAAAGGTTATATGATCTGCACAATATTACTATGAGAACTGAAATAAATTTTTTAAAAATGACTTTTCCTTATTGTAGACCTAATGTTCTATTGGATACTGGATAAAAACTTCAGAATAAATCTTAATCTGTAATTTATGTACCTTTTGAATTCTTTAGTTATATATATAAGGCCTTGCAATTAATAAGAACTTATTTAACGTTTTTACAATTGAATTGATTAACAGAGATGGAATATTTTCTTCAAGACTCTTTACACAACCCATAATAGCATAAAAAATGGTTTCTCTATAGGCTGTAAAGAGAAATGCTGAAGACAGGGGAAAAAAAAAGAGAGAACTGATCAAGTGATGAAAACTCGAGTCACTGCCAATATCAAATAGGTCTTGAAAAGCCCCAGGAAAACACAACTCTTAATCACACTTACCACAAGGATAGCTGAGAACTTGGATGTCATCAATGGCAATGTAGCCATTTCTCCCATCTGAGACTTCAGCTTCAAATATTACCTGTCAGGATGAAAGGAAAAATGTTTACAACCCTCATTTCTACACAATTCCCACTGTGGAAGGAGAATATATGATATATGACTTTTATTTTCACTGAATTTTCCAAAAGGATTAAAAGGTATTTATTGTATTACATTTTTGATTTTGCTCACATCCTAAATGTTAATCACAGATGGATCACAGTAATGTGAGAATAATTAATTTTTCTAAGATGAAGTTGTCATTTAAAGAAACTCAACTAAAAATTGCTGTTTTATCTCTGTAAACAATATGTGGTCTCCAAAAATAAATTATGTTGTATAAATATCCATGAGCACACACATACACATACACGCACACCACTGAAAATAGAGATAAATATGGGGAAAGGATGGGCAAGCTTGTTTCATTACATTTCATTAATAAATCTAACTTGATCCTCACAAAAATTCGATGAGGAAAGACAAAGAAATATCATTATGCCAAATTAAACTAATTCAGTATTTATTGAATGGCTTATGTGTGTTAACCACAGAAGGACAGAAAGACAAAAGAATATAGGTTCTTGTTAGAAAGGAAATGACACTGTACTACAACAGACAACATATTCACAGTTAAGTATAGAGATATATGTAGAATAAAAACAAAGCATTTTGGAGAGTTAAGAGAGAACATTTAAGTACCAAAAAGATCTCTTCCAGGATATGAGACCTGAGCAATATACAAAGTGGAATTAAAAACATTGGCCAAGTGAAGTAAAAATTTCTCCAGATCATTGGGTGAAGAAATGAGCAGTTGATTTGGGATAAGATCTCTGACGTTCTGGCTCCTATCTAAGTGCTCTTTGCACTAAATTTTCTTTATCTATTGTAAGAAGTGAGAAAGCAAGCCTCACCTTCCTGATGTGTAAGAGAGAGGAAGAAAGTTCCAAGAGCAAGAAAAATTCAAATAAATGATCTACTTTTCCTTAGTGTCATAAATGGTTATAAATATTTACTGGAATTGGATTGAAATTAGGTCAGTGATAGCTATAACAGCAGACTGAAATCTGTACGTGAGAAAGTGAAGAGGATCCACTTCCAAGGAGTAGGAACATAATTTGAGGGAAGTATGATGAGAAGACTTCTATCCCCAATAAATAGGAAAGAATCTTTTTAGAGAGGAAAAAAAAAAGATGAATACATTATGTAATTCCAGAGGAACTATTATGGGAGAAGGGGAAATCGAACTGTCAACTTTTCGGAGAAATATGATGCAGATAGATTGTTCCCTACTAAAGATATACAAAGAAAAATCTTAGTTTGGGATAGAGTCACTTGTAAGGATACACATCTACATCATTTGTAATTCTGATAATGAAGTCTGAGATCATAAATTCTGAGATCATTGTTACATTGGCATTATTATGGGGTAGGCAAGGAGTTATATAGGATATGAATAAAGTCTTGTCTATAGCAATAATTTTCACCTTAAGTACTTGGAATATTATGAAAGGATCAGAAGGATGCCCAAAGCTGCCTTCTTATTTATATCTTTTTATTTATTCTATTCTTTATCATCATAATTACTTTATTCTTAATTCCTTTTTACTATAAATTTAACAAATATTAAATTAAACAAATAATTTCATTTATAGAACAAAGCTAAAAAAAGAAAAATGTGCATGAAATTTCAAGTTTCCATTATATACAGCTTTTGTTTTTAAAGTATATAATAATTTCAACATACACTTTTTCAAAGTTATCTTGTTTGTCTTTATTTTTTCTGATCTTCTATCTAGTTTCTTCTCATATGCCTGCAATTACTATTTTAAAAAATTATTCAAAACCACCTAACTTTTATAGGTTTGAAGTCCAACCTATGTTTTAAAGTTTACTCCAAAATCATCTTCCTTCAGAATGACTTCCATTATTCTCCCAGTCTTTTCTTTCTCTTCACATATCACTGTGTATATCTCTTAAACAATTAAATACAAAAATGTTTTTAAAAAGGAGGGGGGAAGGTATGTCTTCCCATGGAAGATTCATTTAGAGAATTTACTAAGTACTATGCTAAATTAGATAATTATTGTCTCTATCAACTCTAATGAGTTAACATGTTGTAAAGATTCCAACAACTGAAGACCTCCTCTCATATTTAAGGACACCAATATAGACCATTATTTTGCTATTTCCTATTATGTCTAAACAGAATATCTCCTATTTAGTGATGTCTCATTGGTGACTTTATTTTATTTTATGTGCCCAAGAAAAAGCTGGTAACAGCAGCTTGGCTGGATCCATTCTGGATTATAATTATGATAAATTTGTCATATAGTATGATACATTTGATAGGTTACAAATAAAACCTAAAATACCCTCCAGGACAAAAGGGAGTATATGACAATGCTCTAAACAATCAATAGTTACTCATTAAAAGTCACAGTATGGCAGCAAATAGCTATCACTACTTTCCAAGGAAAAATAGACCTTCTCATATTTCTTACAAGCCTAAATTCCTATTCTGATGACTCTCTGAGTCCTGCTTATATGTTAGAATTCTTACAAGGTGCTAAGTCAGTGGAATTGATAGAGATAAAGGTTGTTTAGCCAGGTGCTTAACAATTCTCTAGATATACTTAGTACTTATTAGAGTTCCTCAAGATTCACACCTTTAAGAGAGCATATATAAGAAGAAGCCCACTAAAGGACAAGCCCACTAAGACACAGAAGCTCACCAGCCCATTCTCGGAGGGGGAGTCAGATTCATTCCAACTTCCACCTTTGTGCTGGCTTGAGACATTTGGAGTAGGAGAGGCTGATGCTGGCAGAGGCAAAGGACTAGCAGCAGGAAGCAAAGAGAGAGACAGGCCTCTAAGAAAACTAACCGGGCCCAAGGAAGGAGACAATACTTGGAAAGAGAAAATAAAGAATCTGGACTTTGACTCCCTGGCTGCATTTGGGATGATTAGTTTGAAATGAAACTAAAGCTGCCTCCAGAAGCCCCCAAGAAACCTGCTCCCAGAGAACAATATATTTGAGAGAAGAACATTACACTTGTAGGTAATAAATTCAGTCTACTACTCCATTTTCAACAAGGCACTCCAATTTCATTTGATAGATTGAACAGACATTTTAATTAAATCATGATTACATGCAGATACTTTGTGTACAATTAGTGTTAAAAGATGAAAATAATCCATTCGCTACATCTAAAAAATGAATTCTTACCATCAAAAGCCACATATTCAAATCTTATCTCATCAAATCTTATTTCATGTACACACAGCATGATGAGAAATATTGAAAGAGTGTAACCAGTGTGAAACGAGAGAAAAATAAGAAATAAAAATTTTATCATCATGTCTTAAATGTGTGATGATAATATGTAATAATGAAAATAATGATAATAACTCTATATACTCAAAGAGATCAAAAAATGAGGAAAAGAACTCATATGTATGAAAATGTAGTAACTTTTTATGGTGGCAAATAAATAAAAGGTATAAAAATCAACTTCAATATTTTGTGTGCCCTTGTTGGAAGTGCCAGTGAGGAATGAAGATAAACATCTTTAAAAGATGAATTGTGAAATTACACTTTATACCCTTATTTGGTTTAAAAAAACAGAAAAAAAGAATGAAAAATATTGCCGCCAATGGAGGGATTGTAGATATACTAATACACCACAGGAGGAAATATTAATTGGTCTAATTATTCTCCCAAACAATTTGAAATCATACCAAGAAAGATATTAAATTACACCTATGTATTAAACCAGTGATATTATTAATCACGTACCCCACAAATTCAAGGTTAGAAAGAAAAGATTCCTAAGTAAAAAAAAAAAAAAATATTTACAGCAGTACCTTTTTTTGAAGCAAACACCTGGGAAGAAAATCAATTTTCATAAATTGGGAATATATAAACAGGTTATGGCATACAAACAAAATAGAATTTTATTATACAACTAAAAATGACGAACATGCTATATTCAGACATACAGAGACTCATAAGAATTAATATTCAGTGAAGTAAGTAGAAGAAGTAGAATAATTTAATCAATAATTTTAACAATGTGAGGGGAAATGATCTGTAAAATTTCAGAAATCTAACAAAAACAGCAACCAATCATGATTTTAAAAGACCAGTGAAGAAAAATACCTTCTTCTTCTTAGAAATGGCTAATAACTTGAGGTTCAGAATCAGATATTCATTCTCAGGCATTCATTCTCAAAGCTTTGGTTTGTTTTACAGAATGATTCACATTTGTTAAAAGTGAGAGTTTAAAAAAAAATGAGAGTTTTCTCATGGGGGTAGTCATACGAGGGAATGTTAATACACTGATGCCTGTGTTTCTAGATAAATACAACAACAAAAACATCTGTGGCCAATAATCCTCTAACTATGGTCAAGAGATGAATAAGGGCCCATAGGTTCTTATGTTATTCTGGAGAATGTTTTCTGCAAGCTTCAGAATATTTTAGGGCCTCCTAAATGTTATAAAAAAAATTCAATAATATTGGCCTAATAAATCATATAGGAAAAATTAAATAGATAAAATATGCTCTTAGTAAAAACTATAATTTATAATTTGGAAGGTCAGACCACTAATCCATATACATACATAAACACATACACACATACAAACACACAAACACCTATCTATCTACTTGCAGAGAAGCATTAAATAAGTCAGGAATTGAATAGATGGAGAGGGGAGCTGATGCATATTTAGGAAAATTTACTATATTGTTAATGATTATAATTTAATTTTTACAATAAATACCCAGCTTTTCCACAAATATAATTCTAGTGATACCACTATGAAGGAGAATCTTCAAACACCGTGATTTCTATTAAATTAGAATTTTTGAATGGTCCAAAAAGCAATGGCATGATATACATTGGGAATAGTTTTATATGGAAGATGGGGGGAGAAGGGAAAGAGTAAGTGTTATATTTGGAATCCAAGAACCTAGGTTAAAAGTTCAGTTCTGTAAATTATATTCTGTATGACCCTAGATAATTCAATTAGCTATGTTGATGCTCAATTTCCTCATACATAAAATAAGAAATTGGCAAGGTAACACTTGAAGTTGTTTCTAACTCTACATTTTTTTTCAAAACATATGCATAAATGGTTTTCAGCATTCATTCTTGTATTCCAAATTTGTCCCCCCTGCCTTCCCCAACCCTTCCCTAGACACCAAGTAATCCAATGTATGTGAAACATGTGCAATTCTTTTATACATAGTACCAAAATTATCATGCTGCACAAGCTGCACAAGAAAAATCAATCAAAAAGAAAAAAATATATAGCTCTAAATTTACAATCCTTTTAAGTATATCATATCTCTACTGAAATACTACATAATGTTTGGTTTAAAGGAAATATTTCAGGAGAAAAGAGAAATGGTCTGGTCAAGTACATGTTCCAGTACCTCCCATGAACTGTAGGAATGCCTTCAGCACATTGGACAGATCCTCTGAAAGATAAATGAAAGATTAAGACAGAGAAGGGAAAAGAGAAAGAGGAGGAAGAGAGGGGAGGGGAGGAAAGAAAAAAGAGAATCTAGTGCAAGTATTGTGGGGCATCTATTATTCACCAAATACTTTACAATATTTCCTCATTTGGTCTTCCAAAATCCTGTAGGGTAGGTTATTTTGTTATTTTGTTATTGACAAAATTGAGGCAGATCAAGATTAAATAAATTGACCAAAATCACACAGCTAATGAGCTATCTTAAGATCATATATGGACTCAGGTCTTATGCTCTATCCCATATGCCACTTAGCTGCCTAATCATATATGATTTCATAGCAGATAACAAACGCAGAAGATGAAAAGCATGAATATAGCATGAATGGTATGAGGATACCTGGGCAATAAAAAACATCAGTAAGTCACAAATCAATGACATATTGAAAAATGTAGTTTTCTGCATTATGTTAATGATTTATTTAGAAGAAATATATGTATCTTACCATTCAAATGCAAGTTATTTTAACTTGTTGACTTGCTCTACTTTTACTTTTCCAAATTGTTAAAATCCCTTTGTTTCAGAAACTGTTTTAGGAACTGGGATTATTGCACCCCTGAGAAAAGTATTTTATTTGCTCATTTAAATGCAACTTCATTCAAGAGAGTACAATAAATCTAGGCCTTTGTTTAAAAGGAAACTAAAGAAATGTTTCTTGATTGTAAGAAAATAATTAGTTTCTCTTTTTACTGACCTTTTCCCTCTCTGTTAGGTGTTGGCTTTGCATCATTAACAAAAGCTAGAGAAAATTTCTGAGTCTATTCCTTGACTGGTAAAGATCTAATCAGCTTTTTCACTTCAAAAGAGCAGGGAACTCATAAAGTTTTTCTGACCAGTCCCTCAAAAAAGTGAAAGAGAGTGGTAGAAAGAATTCCACTTTGTAAATTAAACAAATCTTGTGCTAATAGGTCAGTACTAATAGAATAAGCATTCTCATAAGGGGGCTTTTTAGGGTTTGTGATTATGACAAAAATCAACTTAAGAAAAAAACAGAATCTAATCACTCTGCTGAGATGTTGAATGTGCTGTACTTTGTTCACAAACTGGCTTTCCCCCCTTCATTCTATTACCTGAAATCATAAAGATGGATCTTTTCATTTAGTTTTTTTCATCTGTAGCAACATTTCTGGACTACTGATTGAAAATAGGAGTAGAGTAAAATAGTGCAAAGGAGACAAATAATGAGAATAAGGACAACTTTATTGTGTTAATTATTTGCAAAATATCTGAAGACCAATGACATTTTTGTTTTAAAATTTGGCTGAATAGAGGATATTTTAATAATTTTTCTATACTCCAAAAGCAAAATTTTATCAAAAAGAAAAAAATCACCTTTTTTTCTTTAAAAAAAAATTTCGTTTTTACATCATTTTATTTCCAAATGTTTATCTCCCTCTAGCCTACCCAAAAAAAAAAAAAAACTATCTGTTATAATAAAAGCAAATGAAAAATAGATAATTAAAGCAGTTCAGCAAAAATGAACCAACACATAAACTAAGACTGAATGCAGCTGAAATTTCCACACATATAGTCACCTACCTCTAAAAAGAAAAGAGGTACAAGATAAAAAATAATCTTACTAAGATATAAAAAAAATTAAATATTTTCAAGGAAGTAAAATATTTAGAAAAACTAAAATATGTACATACCATAAACTGAAACATAGGACTACGTTCATAGATGGAGAGAAGCCAGGAAGTTGCTTGAGCTCTCTAGTTTCCCATGGAAACAACAGGAAATTAAGCATCTGAACAGATTCAGAAATGACAGAAACTACAAAGAGAATGAATGACACAATTTTTCTAGTTTAAGACTGGACTCTGGGAAAGGTCTATCTTACTTGGGTGAAGGGGCAGCAGTCCAGCATCACAAACAATGTCCCAGAAAGCCAATGAGAGCATAGTTTACCAAACAAGATCTGCCCCCCCCCACCTTCCTGGCTCAATACAACAGTAACACAGCATACATGGTGGAGCCTCCAGTTACAATGCAAAAAGCAAATTGCCAGCTGGAAAACTAGACAACAAAAGGCCAGACTAGATCAGGTTATCCCCATTGCTGTGAGCAAGTTATTAAATATGACAGGACCTGCAATCAAAGCAAAAGCCAAAGTGTCCCAAAACTCAGAGCCACACAAAAAGCTTGGAACAATGACCTCTATGCCCGAGAACTTGACTTAAAAGTCTGGAAATAGAGAAATAGAGAAGGGAGAGGAGGGGAAAGAAAAGAAGGGGAAGGAAAAGGAGGAGGGGAAGGAGGGAAATAAGGAAGATAGAACAAGAAACGAAAAAGATCCTTGACCACAGAGAGCTGCTAGGGTGACAAAAAATCAAAACACCAAAACAACATGCCTATATGCAAAATCTCAAAGAGGCATATGAATTGGTCTCAAATCCAAGAGCATTTTTTGGAAGAGCTCATAAAGGAGTTTAAAAGAAAAATAAGAGAGATAAAAAGAAAATCTGGAAAAGAAATGATGGGTATGCAAGAGAGAGTCAACAGCTGGGAAAAAGAAAGACAAAAATTGACTGAAGAAAACAAGCCTTAAAAGTAGACATAGCCAAATAGAAAAGGAGGTACAAGTGCTAAATGAAGAAAATCATATGTTAAAAATTAGAATGGGCAGGAAGGAGCTAGCTAGGTGATATAGTGGATATAACACCAGCTCTGGAGTCAGGAGAACCTGAATTCTAATCCCATTTGAAATACTTAATACTCACTACCTGTGTGACCTTGAACAAGTCACTTAATCCCAATTACCTCACCCAAAACAAACACACCAAAAAAACAAACAAACAAACAAACAAACAAACAAAAAACCCTAGCTTTGGGAATATGGAAACTAATGACTTTGAAAAATCAAGAATCAATCAAACAAGCTAAAAAGAATAGAAGAAGGAGAAGGAGAAGGAGAAGGAGAAGGAGAAGGAGAAGGAGAAACTGTAAAAATACCTCATTGGAAAAGCAACCAACCTGGAAAACAGATTCAGTAGAGACAATATGAGAATCACTGGACTACCTGAGAACCATGACCAGAAAAAGAGCTTAGACAGCATCTTCCAAGAAATCATCAAAGAAAATTGCCTTGATATTCTAGAACTATAGAGCAAAAGAATACTGAAAGAATCCATCAATCACTCAGTGAAAGAAATCTCACGAAGTGGAGGGGGGAGGGGGAAAAGAGAAGAAACATTGTAGCTAAATTCTAGAACTTCAAGATCAAAAGGAAAATATTATATGTAAACAGAAAGAAACAATTCAAGTTTGGAGAAACCATATACAGAATTACCCAGCACTCAGCAGCTTCTACAATAAAGGATCAGAGGGCCTAGGATACCATATTCTGGAGGACAAAGGAGTTTGAATTACAACTAAGAATCAACAATCCAGCAAGATTTAGCATAATTTTTCAACAGCAGAGGTGGATCTTCAATGAAGTAAGGAACTTTCAATTATTTCCAATAAAAAGACCAATTATTAAACAGAAAATGTAATCTTCAAACATGACTCAAGAGAAGCATAAAAAGGTAAACAGGACTGAATTCATACAAATAATAATCTTACATATTTCTCAATTATTTTGTTTTTAAAAATTTAGTCTATGAGGCACCTAGATAGGGCAGAGGATAAAACACTGACCCTGGGTTCAAATCCGGCCTCAGACAATTAACATTTCCTAGTGTGACCCTCTGCAAGTCACATAACCCCAATTGCCTCATAAAAGAAAAAAAAAAAAGATTAAAAAATAAAAAATAAAAAAGTTTATACTCAGGTCTCTGATAACATAAATTAAACATAACTGCATTTATAAATGTATCTATTTTAATACTGATTTCTATTATATACAATTGAAATTTCTGCTATAGAGTATTACAATTAGCACATAAGTATAATGGTTAATTCACAATTGATTTCCATTTATTAGAGTTTCTATACAAATGAAAATCCTAAAAATTTAACAAAGACACTGAAGATTCCTGGCTTCAAAGTACTCCAAAATTTTGGCTAAAACACCACTATAGTGTCAGGTATCCCAAATGTCCTTTTATAAATGTGATTTCTATATAAAGGTGATTTCACTAGGAAGGGGAAAAAAGAACAAATGTATTTAATACATTTTACCTAATTCATAAAATTTTGTTGACATAATAAAGTTACTTTCCCTGGAGAAAGTCCTGAATACTTTTGCTGAGCTAATTTAGAAACCACAAAAACATAATTACTTTCATTTCCATGCTAAATGATGCTGTGAGGCAGTTTTCTGCTGACAGGGCCCCAGAGGATCTTAAATACCGCAAGTCAAACTCTTATAAGAAAACTTTTAAAATTTAGGGCTTTTTACAAAACATTTTTAAACATGAAAAGAATCTCCTTTGTGAATGTATTGTTCCTATGCATAGGTCATAGATTTGAGCTGGAATGGGCCCTTATGCATCAACCATTCCAATTTTGACAGAGAAAACTGAGGAAATTTGGCATCCTAATGGAAAGAAGTCTCAAAAACATAATTAGATGCCTAGGTGCATTATTATTCAAGGAATGGTAAACTCTGTATACTAGGCTGTAAAATGCATCAGATTTTTAACCTGGTCAAATCTGCAATTGAACAAGGCAACAAGTAATAACTAACAATGAGACAGTATGTTCTTAATATTTTTTCCATTAAATCCCTTTGTAAACTGATTGTTTGACATTTTCCCATCTTTTTTAGCTCCAAAATAACGGACATATAACCAATTTGATGCATAAGAAATCCCCAGTCATGAATTTGCAATATAATTTCAATGTAAGTCATCTAACAAAAAAGTGAATTAAAGACGCAAAATTAGTTTATAGAACTAGTTTAACAGATATGAAAAAGAATCTGCACAAAAATTTATTTGACAATTTTCTGCTAGAAGGCCTTTAATAAATAAGAGGGAACTGGCTTCTTCCCTAACTAGCCTACTCAACTTTGGAAAAACTCTCATTGATAAGAAGTATTCCTTATTATTGTTCTGTAAGAAATGACCAGCAGGATGAATACAGAGAGGCTTGGAGAGACTTACATGAACTTATGCTAAGTGAAATGAGCAGAACCAGGAGATCATTAAACACTTCAACAATGATACTGTATGAGGATGTATTCTGATGGAAGTGGATTTCTTTGACAAAGAGAAAATCTAACTCAGTTTCAATTGTTCAAGAATGGACAGAAGCAGCTACACCCAAAGAAAGAACACTGGGAAATGAATATAAACTATTTGCATTTTTGTTTTTCTTCCCGGGTTCTTTTTACCTTATGAATCCAATTCTCCCTGTGCAATAAGAGAACTGTTCAGTTCTGCAAACATATATTGTATCTAGGATATACTGCAACATATTTAACATATATAGGACTGCTTGACATCGAGGGGAGGGGATGGAGGGAAGGAGGGGAAAAATCAGAACAGAACCGAGTGCAAGGGATAATGTTGTAAAAAATTACCCTGGCATGGGTTCTGTCAATAAAAAGTTATTATAAAATTAAAAAAAATAAATTTTTTTAAAAAGTATTCTTACCAAAGCATCATGCCAAAATCTAGTCCTCTATAAAAATGCCATCTACTCTTCCTACTTTTTGGTGCTCTGAGATAAACAAAATAATTCTAATCTCTCTCTTCACTTGTCGATGCGTCAAATATTAGAAGATGGCTATGTTTTTCTTGAAGATATACTTTGGACTTCACTCCTGAAGCCCAGAAAGAGGAAGAATATGCCCCCAAAAAGAACCCAATACTAAAATATCAAAACATATCAAAATATCTTGGGACCAAAGATATCCTAGAAGCAGATCTTGATCACAACATTTTATCTCTGAAAAGTAACATATAAATTCCCTGATGCTTTAAAAAAGACTAAAAGTGTATATCAACAACTTGACATCTTCACACTCAAAAAAAGAAAACAGCAATTATTTGCCTTAAATCCTTCAGGGAAGGGAAGAAGGATACAATGTTTTATTTACATCAAGACACCCAATTACATCAAGTGCACAGAACTAATGCCAACTGATAAGCATATCTTTGCATTTTTTTACCTTGAAGCTAAATTAAGTTAATTGAGGAAGAATGTTATCTCAAAGTATTTTGACCTTTTTATGAAATTTTGCCCACTTCTAAATATTTTCTTAGCCTAGTTAACAGGTATTAACCAACAGTCAAAATTCAGAGATGTAGCCAAGTATCTGGAGTTATATATTTCAAGCTTTAGGTCTATTTCATATTCTACCTATTATGTCTAGGTAATAGATAAGAGCCATGAAACAATGAAGTTTTCCCTTTCACTTTTATGGTAACTTAATTAAGATATTTCAAATTTTTAAAATAGCTTTTTTTTTCCTTTTTTTTAAATCTCAGTAAAAGTAACAAAGTCAGTTTGGGGATGTGGATGATGGTATTAGATATCTAGTTGATGAACTATTACTCTTAAGATGTTCAACATGAAGTTTAAAAGATAAGCATTTCATTGAATTGTCTACTAAACACTGAAAAAGAGATTCAATAAGATGAGAAGAGAGAGAGTTGGGAGAAAAACATTCTTAAGGACAAAGGATGCAACTAAAATCATAGAAACCAAAAATCACCTTAAAAAATCTTTACTCTTTTTGGGGGAGAGGAATTCCTAAAATCTCGCAAGATATATGAAAAATCTTTACTCTTAAAGCCTCAACCTCAGTGAGTTGGCTAATCAGTCAACAAGCATTTATTAAGCATTTTCTATATGAAGGCACTGTGATGAAGTATTTCCCCAAGAAATAAATAACAGAATATCACATTCAAATGTGAAGAAAATGCATCAGTAAAATGTTACTTTTATAACTACGTAATCATGGCTCCATCTGTATTAAATTTACAGGTAATTTCCTTAAACAAAAATAAAAGACCATTGGTAAAGGTTTCTATTTCTTTTACTCATTCATCAACATGGCACTGCATTATATTATTATTTTTTCCTCGTTTTTAGAGATGTATCATTTGTCTTCTCACAGTCCACAAGCAGAATCTTTTGAATTTTAGCACAATAGTCCACCCTTGCACATGGGAAAATAGATCAATTCAGTCACACAACTATATCTGAAAAAATGAATTTGAACTAAAGCAAGTTGGTTTACTGGTTGGTAAAAGAGCTCTGTTTATAATCAAAGCACACAATTAAGAAAATTCAAATCATCCCAATTTGTTGTGGTTGTTAATGTTGTTTTGAAATGTATGTAATCCTGGCTAGGATTATCCTAAGATAATAAAATAATTTTAAATAAATAAGTGGATTTCAATTTAATAGCAAAGAACAGTTGAGCTGTTTAATATCACATTAAATCAAAGTTTGAATAGATGTTAAAGCTTAAGCATTACCCCCTTCCTAAACCCAGGCAATTAAACCAAAAAGAGTGACTATTACATTGGTAACAACAAATAATAGACTAGCTTACATCATGTTGATCTAACAATTTTGTATAAATCTTTTCAGTGCCAATCAGGAAGACCTGATTTCAAAAACTATCTCAGACAGTGGAGGAACCTGGACAAGCTCTTAACCTTTCTGATCTTCAGATTCCTTATTTATAAAACCAAGATGAAGACACCTACCTTTCAAGATTCTTGTGAGGAGTAAAAGAATAAATGTATCTAAAATATTTTTAAATCCTTAAAACTATAAAGATGCTAAGTACCATTATTAATTTTTATTCTTATTTTTTCTTATAATTCAAGATATAGAACAATAGATCAGTGAATCTATTGATTCTCATTCTATTCTCCAAAATTGAGAAAATAGCAGAAGGTAAATATGAATCACAGTTTCTATAGTTTCTTATCTTTAAATAACTGTTAAGACAAAAAATAGGAATTGAAGAGATGCCTATCAATTGGGCAATGGCTCAATAAACAGTTGTATGTGTTTGTGATAGAATATTATTGTTCTCTGGGAAATGATGAGTAGTATGCTCTCAGAAAAAAAAAAATAACCTAGAAAATCCTCCATGAACAACATGAAATATATTTTATACAAAGTAATAGCAATGTTCTAGAATGACTAGCTATAAATTACTTTGTTGTTCTCAGTAGTACACTCATCCTCAACTACTGTGAAAAATCCTATCCATACACAGAGAAGGAACTGATTATGTCTGAGTACAGATTTAAATAACCTGGTAGTCTAATGCAAAGACATCCAAAAATTGAGGAGCTGAAATCTTTCTAGAGACGTGAAACTTATCAATATTGACATTGTTAATATAAATGAAACCAGAACTCAAAAAGAAGTGACAGCAAATTAGGAACCATTTGCCAATCTTTCTCCTTGGATGTAAAAATGCATCAACCACATGTCAATTCAATAATTTACTATCATGTTTACATATTGTGTGATTCAATTCAATATGAATTGATTAAGCATCTACTATGAAGGCATTCTTTGCACTGAGGGGGCGGGGGGAAATAGAACATTTCCAAAGGTAATAAGGTTTGAACTAAGGTGAATGTGGAAAGAATAAATGTAGTGAATATAAGAGATTTGAACTCAGATCTTCGCAACTTGAGGCTCATCACCTGAAATCTTTTGGAAAGAATTCATTAAATAATAAAAACTGATCAATTCTCTGATTTGAATTGTGTTATCTATCTGGATGAGATGAATCATTTTATTTATCTTACTTTCATACTTTAACACGCTAAGTGGAGTTTTATTTTCTGCTTCCTAAAATCTATTAATTTTTCTATTTGATGACCAGGACCAGGAGATCATTATATACCCCAACAACAATACTGTATGAGGATGTATTCTGATGGAAGTGGATTTCTTCAACAAAGAGATCTAACTCAGTTTCAATTGATCAAGGATGGACAGAAGCAGCTACACCCAAAGAAAGAACACTGGAAAATGAATGCAAACTGCTTGCATTTTTGTTTTTCTTCCCAGGTTATTTATACCTTCTGAATCCAATTCTTCCTGTGCAACAAGAGAACTGTTCAGTTCTGCACACATATATTGTATCTAGGATATACTGTAACCTATTTAACATGTATAGGACTGCTTGCCATCCAGGGGAGGGGGTGGAGGGAGGGAGGGAAAAAATCAGAACAGAAGTGAGTATAAGGGATAGTGTTGTAAAAAATTACTCTGATATGGGTTCTGTCAATAAAAAGTTATTTTAATTTTTTTCTATTTGAATTTACTAACATCTAGCAACTAATAAGTTGAATATCTGAAAAACTGGAAGGGATCATGTACTCAAAAATTCCTTCTGAAGCAAGAATACCTAGCACAGTATCTTTGAAAGATAGTCAACAAGCGCTACATAAATAGCTCCTTCCCTTCACAAGGAATTCATTGTTAGATAATCAGTCCCATTTTTAGAAAAGGTTAATTGTCAGGAATTCTGCCCTATACTGACAAAATCTAAAACTAGACTTCAAAAAGAGAGAACAGAGCTTTGATGTTCAGGATAAAGATTCTAAACACAAAATCTATGAATTTGTTTATTAAAAAATGATAACTGTACTTCAATATAACTACTTTCTTTTATAATCCTATACATGTAATTTTATCATTTAAAAATATTGTAAGAAAGCATTATTAGGTTTCATCGTATCTGCCAAAAAGTTCATGACAAAAAGAAATTAACAATCCCTCCTCTAGGAAAAAGGACCCACATGTGCAAAAATGTTGGTAGCAGCTCTCTATGTGGTAACAAAGAATTGGAAAATGAGTATCACCCATCAGTTAAGACTGTAGCATTGGAAGGTAATGGTATATTACTGTTCTACAAAAAATTATGAACTTGCTGATTTTAGAAAGTCCTGGAAAGATTTATACAAACTTATGCTGAGAAAAACAAGCAAAATTAGGAACACATTGTCTGCAATACTAGCAAGAATGCACAATGATCAACTATGAAAGATTTGTTTCTTCTCAGTAGTTCAGTGATCCAAAGCAATCCCAATAGACTTTGGACAGAAAATGCCATTTGTATCCAGAAAAAGAACTATGGAGACTGAATGTATATCAACACATGTCTTTTTTCTTTTTCTTTTTTCCTTCTCTCATGTTTTTTTTTTCCCTTTTGTTCTGATTTTTCTCTCCCAACCTGATTCATAAAGCAATGTATATTAAAATAAATATTAAAAAAAATCCTTCCTCTAAAAGGATAAAGAACAAAAGGCTCAAGAAGTTAAATGCTAATAGGATACCTGAAAACAATTCTAATAATTTATAGATAAGCCCAAATAAAGTGTAAAAAAAAAGCTATCAAGGAAGAATTCAACTGTCCAAAATGACAATGATGGTAATATAATTCACTGATAACTCTCAAAGTTGTACTTGGGAATACAACTAGGTTTCCATTAGGAAAAAAATAATGAATACCCTGAAATGGTAGCATTATTCAAATTTATATTATATATTTTCACTCATCTGGAACCAATTAACATGTTTTACCAAATTATAACTTCAAAAAGTCCAAATTTAAATGCATGTAACCACTACAGGGGGACTTAATTGGACTTATGCTAATTGGGACCTGCCTTGAAATTTCTTATATGCAGCAATTTCCATTGTCTCCCCAATCCTAGTTTGTCATATAATCACAATTACAACTATAACTATAACCTCTAGTAAAACTGGAGTCCCTATTGACAAGATCACTGAGTGAAGACTGCATTACTATAAATGAATATATACTGTCCATGTATTTCCCTGAAGATGAAAGACTAGTCAGCAGAAGACCGCATTTAAATTTGAAGGATCAATTAAATACATAATACATATTTTCATACATACACATATAGAATCCTTAAAATTATAATTCAACTTTGGTTTTAACATATAAGCAAGATATTCAATCACTATTAATCATCTGAAAATAGTGGCCCATCACCAAACTGACATAATATGCTTAACTAATTTATAGCTTTCTTTATTACATTCCACCAGGACCATTCATTTGAAAAAAGAACGAACTTTTACTTGTCATAAACTTTATAAGGAATTAAAGGAAGAAATTGAGAAAACTAACTTTTTTAAAAATCCATAACATAATTTGACAGGATTTGTAAGGATTCTTAAATCTGAAATAGATTTCGGTAAAGAGTCTTAACAAAAGAAATTAAGGTATGTACCTGATTTCTGTCATTTTAAATTTAGCCAAATTCATACTGAAATAGTATTTTGCTATTTCTTCTATTGCAATAGAAAAGTCAAGGCAAATATCTTCCAGACCTATGTATATCTTTTAGAGAAAAAAAAAAAAAGACTACCCATTGATTTTAAAGGAAAGATAATGAAAAAGTATCATTTGTTTCAAAAGGGGAAAAAATATGTCAAGGGATCATTTAACACAATTCAAATATGAAGAGTTGGGAAATGTTATTTATTTATTTATTTATTTTTAAATTTAAATTTTATTTAATAATAACTTTGTATTGACAGAATCCATGCCAGGGTAATTTTTTACAACATTATCCCTTGCACTCGGTTCTGTTCTGATTTTTCCCCTCCCTCCTTCTATCCCCCCGCCAAGATGGCAAGCAGTCCTATATATGTTAACTATGTTGCAGTATATCCTAGATATAATACATGTTTGCAGAACCGAACAGTTCTCCTGTTGCACAGGGAGAATTGGATTCAGAAGGTAAAAATAACTCGGGAAGAAAATCAAAAATGCAAATAGTTCACATTCGGGGAAATGTTATTTATATTAAAGAATGTTCTTTGTTCTTGTAAAGTTGATGTAAAGAAAAGCATCACATAAAACTTTTGAGATTATTTAAAGTATTAATAATAGCTAATATTTATATAGCATGTTAAAGCTTGCAAAGCACTTTTCAAACACTTCATTTTATCTGTGTGTACACTCTAGAAGGCAGATATTATTATCCTCATAACAGAAATAAGGAAAATGAAACAGTGTCACAAAGCTGAGACTGTATCTAACTCATTTTCACAACAAATCAAATCACAGCACATCATATATGTCGCTAGGCTAGTTTTTATGGTGTAAATTTGGGACTGTGAGCTAACATTTCCCCTATTTGGTACAGAGCTGATTTCAATAATAAAATTAGGCAGCCTCAGCTCAATGCTTTGGAGAAGCAAAGCAGCATTTTTCAAAGCTTCTCCATCAATCCCTTTCTGTTCTCCATACCTCCCTTTGGCTTTGGACAATTGTCAGATTAACACTATCCACAAAAGTATCATTCTAACCTCTGAAGCCTTGCTCACTTGAGCAGTTGAATGAGACTAATGTTATAACATGATAATGATTATCACTCTCCCCCTTGTGAAACCATGAGCAAATGCATGTACATATACATGCAACTTATAGCTATTAATCATTCATGAATCTCTTCCCTTAGCTCTCAGAATAGTGTCTGGTACATTGAAAAGGCTTAACAAATGTTTGCTGACTGACACAATGAATCTAAACTCCCAGAGAGAAAAGAGATGATAATACAGGTCTTGAGCATGCAGAGACTAAGTTGGGTCATTCAAGACAGAGGCACCAACAATGGGGGGGAAGGGGAAATCAGTGACTCTCAAATCTATAGCATAGGATATATTCCTTATTCTGTACTTTCCACTTGGGTCAGGCAGTCCTAGCAACTTTAATGTATAATTGCAGCAAAATAACAAATCAGAAGTTTTACTCTAAGGATTACTGGGAGATTTTTTTCAATTGAATTCCATTTATGTCTAAAAAACACAAGTCATTGGGATAATTATCAGCTATCTTCTCCATTTTTAAGTCCTGGCTGCTAATGTCACATTCCATAAAGGAAGGCTCAGATTTCTTTTACTGCTCCAGCTCAACTATCAAAACAGCTTCAATGTCTGAGGGCTCAAGTATGCCAGCAAATGCTACAAAAGTAAACATCATTGTGAATGATTCCAAATATATCTAAGAGATGCCATTTTGACAATTTAAATATATAATAGTATATTTATTCTCATTAAAATATATGCAAATATTTTCATATAAATGTAAAACAACGACACTCCTCACTGTATTTAAAGGAAGAGTACCATTGGTTTACATATATTTTTAATTTTTTTTTTTTTTTTTGTAAATGTCTTTCAGGTTCGACTTTTACAAAGACAGCTGGAATTTCATATCTGCTTCTGTATTCAATATGTTGTGATACATTATTTCAGCTGGAGAAAATCCATCTTCACACAGATTTTGGAATAAAAACCAGTATATTTTAATAGGCAAATAGCACCAGAATGTTATTATGGAAGTAGTCTTGAATGTGTAATTTGATAATACAAAAGACAGAAAGTTGACTCTGGAGTCAGTATATTAATTAAAATCTGACTACAAACACTTACTAATGATTCAGGTTTAATCATTTTACCTCAATCTGCCATTAGTTTCCACAATTACAAATGGAGCTAATAATAGATCCTAGTTCACAGGGTTGTTTTAGAAACGAATGAGACAATACTGATGATGCATTTAGCACAGAGGAGGCATGTCATACATGTTCTTTCACTTCTTCCTTATGGACTTCTTGGAAAGGTCTTCTGGACTGCAGGAAAGTCATTAGAGCACATTTTAGAACCTCTAAGCTAGGTAGATGATATGAGAATTCTTTGAAAATCAAATACTCAAATGAATGATCTGTGATTTCATAAATATACATACACCATCCAATAACAAAGTCTGTCATCTACAATGCTTGCACATTTCCTTCAAATATGCATTACAAGGGACCTACCAAACATTGGGAGGCTTTCCTCAAAGTCTCTTCACTTAACAAAAATAACTATGAAGTACAAAAGCTGCCTTCTAGTTATGACCCTTCATTCTTGACAGATAATCAGTCCATAATTTTCATTGTCATTCATTTCTTGGATAACTATCTTTCTGAGATAGTATCTTCAGTTTATTCAGTAAAGTCTCAGACATACATCGCTTTACTCCTTTTCACTTCGCCACTACTTTGACAACCTTCTTCAATATCAGGTGTACTTCTTTCTCTCACTAGTTCTGGAACCTACAGCCATGATCAAGTCAACTTACCTTCCCTGTAACTTTTCTGGAAATAAGCTGACTCTCATTGGCCACCATTCATTCCCCAATGTTATTATTTTCTTTATTCAAATATATACTCTGAGCAAAGTCTTTGCTATTATGTTTTCAATTCTAGAACTAGCAAAGTGCATGCTACACAGAAAGTGATATTTTTTTTTTCATTCATTATCCTTCATTCCACTTTTCCTTCTTAACTTCTTATTAGCAATGTTTTGCACCTACCCACAGCATGCACCTACTCATTACCTTCTAAATGACACATACTTTCAATTCTTCCTAGACTTTAAAGGTGTTTTATACCTCAAAAGCATGTAAAACTAAAAGGATATTAATAAAATGATGGCTCTTACTTTGGTGAGAAGATTGTTAAATAAACTTTACAATTTCCCAAAGAAAATGCAAATGCTTTCCTCTTGCTGCTCAACTGTGGATTCCTATCAGAGTTCATCTCTAATGTATATCCAAGATACAGACAGACAGACACATACAGTATAATGAATAACTACTATAAATTTTCCATTCAATTAACTGTACAGCATAGCATAAAAACTATAATTTCTTCTCTGTGTGTCTACAGGTAAGATGGCAGTTTTGACTTATGACATTATGACAAAGTAATAGATTCCTGTTACAAATAAACACACTCACTAAGACTAATTCTTGTACCATAGCTAGTAATTTTCAGTATTATAAAAGGAAAAGAAAAACATCTCCAAAGGTTTAACAAATATACTGGATCATTGGATATTTTTTATATCCAGTGACTGGATATCCAAACATTGGAATACTTACTACTATAACCAAGGACTGTTCCTTTCCTAGGTTAGCTCTTCATCTCAATTTTATGACTGAGAAATTCAGCAACTGAAAGATATACTTCAACTAAAAGTTGTTGATAAACCAGCTTTTTGTCAAGTTCACTAAAATATACTGCATCTGCTCTATGCAAATCAAAATTTAAAAACTGATTACCACGTTAAAATTGTTTACCATGATAAAACAATTTTGAAAACTAGTTTTTTTTTTTTTTAAAGTCATTTAACTATGCCTCGTATTTGAACCAATGATACCAATAATCTGGCATCTCCCCCAAGTAGATATATATATAGTTAATCTTCTTGTTTTTTTGTTTGTTTGTTTGTTTGTTTTGGCAAAAAAGGGATTAAGAAAAGAGTTGAATAAAATAATAGTATGTTAGTGCAATGGAATATTATTGTGCCACAACTTGTAAAAGTCTATAAAAATAGATGGAAAGTCTAGAAAGAAAAATGTATACAATGACTACCAATAATGAGTAAAGAAGACAACATAGAACAATATTAAATTTTAATCCATGCAATGAAAAACTTTGTCCCCAAAAGAAAGACATGCAACATTAGTGTCCTCTTCTTAGAACAAAGAAGATAAATCCCACATGCTATAGGAAATATACTTGTCTGATATGACCAACACACTGGTTTGCTTTAATTATACTATTTTATTACAATGCAGAATCCTTTCCTAAGCAATTATTGTGGAATTAAAGCAACAATTTTTTCTTGAAGTTTTAAGGATCAATAAAGAATTTTATAAAAAATGAGAAGATGCATTCATGAAATTTAAAAAATGTGATGCATATTATTATTATAATATATTAAAGGATATCATAATTTAGTCCCAAAGCATTATTAAATGAAACACTGTATAGTAAAATGTTCTATACAAGTTAATGCAGTGTCACATGAGTGTAAAATGAACAGATATCCACATAACTCCCAGAACCTAATTTAAATCAATAAGCACTCTACTAAATATATAGATACTAAAATTGCATTTTTAAAAAGATATCCTTCTGATCCATGAAACAATAGTTTGGAATAGTAGAGTTATTAAGCATGTCATTAAATCTGTCCCCCAACCACATCACACCCAGTCTTCCTTTGGAATGTTAGGTCATATGGAGCCAAAAGTTCCCCCAAAGTGATCAGCTCATCTAATTTTTTAAATGACTGAAAAGGATAGAAGCACTTGTCCTCTTAGCTGTGTTGAAGACTGTGAATAATCAGAATATATGCATTCATGATCCCAGAAAAACTACCATTGAAAAATGTTCATGATAACCAGTGATAACCAGGGAAATTGCATTACACTAAAAGGAACCAGAAAAAAAAAAGAATATAATTATTAAATTGATATTCATCTGATTTCATAGCACTTAAATTCATTTTATTACATCTATGCAAAATTTCCAGCACACAACTTCTATATAATTTCCTCTAGACTATACTTTTCACTTGCTCCTTCCTATTACGAGAGGCCTCCTCAACCTCACAGGATACATTATCATCTGCAATGAAACTGTGACTTTAAAGAAAGACCTTGAATAATTTGATCTTCTACTTCCTTCAAAGGACCTCTCTCTAATCAGAAATAATTTGCCTAGATTCATTTCTTAATGTTCTCATCTTGTTATATTCCTATCTAAGAAAGGGTAAACTGACCCAGGTTGGAAATGGAGCAGCATAAAGCTTCCATAAAAATCCACAGTGGAGGAGAAGCTAGGTGGATAGAGTAACAGCCCTGAAATCAGGAGGACCCGAGTTCAAATCTGTTCTCAAACACTTAACACTTCCTAGCTATATGTCCCATGGGCAAGCCACTTAACCCCAACTGCTTCAGCAACAATAAATAAATAAATCCACAGAGGGATAAGGCCTTTGAATGACCACTGTACTTTAAGTCCAAGTAATATAAGGTGATCAAATTGATTTTTAAAAAAAGAACGAATGAAAAAACAAAGAGAAAGATAAATGGAAATGAAGCTCATCACATTCTAATCAATATAGAATTTCACCTTATGTTTTTAAAGGAAAAAACAAAACACTATCCCCATCAAAAAATTTCTATCAACTGTCAGTAAAAGTAAATAAAACCTAAATTGTATCCTAGTTATCTAGTTGTATCTAGTTACCTACTAACATCAAAAAAATTACTGGGAAAAGGAGAGATTATACTGTAGTATGTGGGACTCATAACAATTTGCCAAACTGAGAAGGAGGGGTATAAAGAATTATGTCCATTAAGTTAGTACATATAATACTACAAAGGACTTTTTTTTTGGTGGGACATAATATTCAAAAGTGAGAAAATAGAGGAAGTGTGGTCTCTATAACAAAAAAAAAAAAAAAAGAAAAGAAAAAAGAAAAACACCAAAACCATAACCACAACCACAACCACAACCACAACAACACTTAAACAAGAATCTGAAGGTTTAGTTCATGCTAAACTAGGATATACAAAAACAAGTAAAGGATAGGAAACAAAAACATGGATCACTAACTGAAAAAGAAACAGGTCAATATTGCAAAAAAACATGTACTATATATCATTTCCACTAGAATGGATCACTTCAGCCTTAGACTTCCCATCTTGGATAGATAGCTCACCCCAGGACTTTCACTTAAGCAGGAATCCTAAACCAGTCATATCTTCATTTTTCACCAGGATGGAATCCAGATTTCTTCACCATATATTTTTGTCCAGATTCCTTCCTTCTTCCTTATCTAACTTTTGGACTTCCTTTTATGTATAATCTTGCCCCAGCATAAAATAAGCTTCTCAAAGGCAGGAACAGAGAATGGGAGTTTGAGTTTGTATTCACAATTCTTAGCATAGTATCTGACAAAAAAAAAAAAATCTGTCCTTATTGACATAAGCATAAACAATAGGTAAAGGGCACTACTAGCAAAATGTAGCATTATAATTAGGTCATACTTTCTTTCTAATTCAAGAGATTTTATATGTTTCCTCTTAGGGGAAAGAACTAATTTCCAAATGTGGCTAGCTTGGAACTATAGCTGGAGTTAATTATGTAGAAAAGGAAGTAAGAAAGTAGAAAGAAGGCAATTCATAATAAAATAATAACTTCATATTTATTTGATGCTTTCCTTATTAAAAAATATTTTTTACCTGGCCCCAGTGAGGAAGTATTATTCTCATTTGTCCATGGTTACACTGCAACTAAGGATAAAATCTTTAAAAAAGACTGAAATATCCTGAGACTGCATCCATCTATCCATCCATTACATTAAGCTAAATTTATATGCAGAAATCAAACAGAAAAGAAAAAGGATTGAGGGGGGCGGGGGGGGGGAAGAATCCTTGCTTTATTCAGTATTGAATACAATAATATATCATTGTTCACTTAGCTATATCTATTTTCAAATGTTGCTATAATACCTATAAATTTCTATCAGCAGTATCCTAGCTAATAAAAATATAATTCACTTTATAGCAAATGACAACCTTGATATCTGAAATTAAAGGAAAGCATTAGTAAATATTCTTGTATAGTAATTAAATAAATTAGTGCTGGTACAAAATAAAAACATAAATCACAAGTTCCTTTTTAATTTCACTGATATAAATGAACCATAGGGGAACAAAATATAAGATATCTTGTCAACAATAAATTTTCTAAGGATAAGATTAACAGGAAAAAGTAAGATGTAATGTTTTGTGTTTGAAAAGCATATTAAACAATCCCATACCAAGATCCATGATTTTCCTGTTTCCTTTCCAATTTAGTTCTCATTTATTATCTTCCTATACCTTTTTATCACTTATTATATAATTTAGATGTATTTTATATTGAAAAAAAATGCATGCTTTATTTGGAATGATTTCTAAAGGGGCATGAAATTGTGCATAACCACGAATCCAGCAATACTACTACTAGGTTTGTAACTCAAAGAGATTTTAAAATAAGTGAGGTAGGGAAAAGAGAGAGCATATATGTACACAAGTATTTGTGGTAGCTCCTTTTGTGGTGTCTAAAATTGGAAATTTATGAGATGCCACAAATTAGACAATGGCTGAATAAATTGTGGTATATGATTGTAATAGAATATTATTGTGCTATGAGAAATGACAAGCAGAATGATTTCAGAAATGTCAGTAAAGACTCACACGAACACATAAATTCATACAAAGTGAAGTAAGCACAACCAAGTACACAGTAATTGCAATACTGTATGAGGAACAATTGTAAATGGCTTAGCTATTTCAAGCAATTCAATGATTGAAGATAATCCTAAAGTATTCATGAGGCAATAAGCTATCTACCTCAAAACAAAGAACTGATAGAACCTAAATACAAATAGAAGCATACTAATTTCTTTCTTTCTTTCTTTCTTTCTGTCTTTCCTTCCTTCTTTATTTTTTCCTTCTTTTTGTCTGGTTCAAGTTTTCTTCCACAAAATGAGTGATATGGAAATATATTTTATATGACTGTCCATGTACAACCTATATCAAATTGTTTATTATGTAAGGGAGGGAGAGGGAAGGAGAATTTGGAGTTTTTTAAATTAATATTAAAGATTATTTTTGAAAGGATTATTTTACATATAATTGGGGATAAATAAAATTTTATTTAAGAAAAAAAAGAAAAAAAAAAACATGCTTTCTTTATCTGTGACCATAGATTAGTAGCTGTAAGAACAATAGATGTATATACATGTAAAAGTGTATGAATTATTAAACTAAACAGTTTCCTCAAATCAGGTAGTTTAATCAACATTAATTACAACATTGACTCCCAAAAAAGTATTTAGACATTTTAACTGAAAAGAGAAACATTTAGTACTAAGGATACCCTCATGTTTATATGATGCTGTCTTTCTGAGTACTAGCTCTGTCAAGACTAGAAGAAAACTATTTTTGAAATGTTGGTTCTAATGTCCTGTTTCAATAAAAGAACTATCTTCAAAATATTTACAAAATAGTATATAGGCATCTCAAAAATATAAAATAGGCAGGAGGGTATGGAAAGAAGAAAACAGCCAATTTCCATTATACCTTCAAAAATATATAGGTAAAAGAGAAGACAAGGCAGTGTTGCAAAGAGGATCAAAGATTCAGTTAGCAATTGATTTCTGTTACTTCAATACATCTCCTGTACTGAATCCCCAAAGTGTTCTGGGATGAGAGAGGCATTAGGAAATACTAGTCAGATCTATTTAACCTCTCATATTTCCACAGTACAAACATAGCTCTCTGTGTGCAAGGACTCATTTATTTTTGTTTTATATATACAATGTCTAGAAGAGTATTTTGCTTATTTAGTAAATGTTTGCTAAATTGGATTAAATTTGTCATTTATATTTTCTAAACTAAACTATGGGCCTGTTTTGTGAAATTACCATATTAAAGTTCTTTGCACTATGTTGGTAGATCACAAGTATTTAATATTCCTTGGAAATTTCTTTATAATTTGGAATCACAAAACTCTGGGATTGAGAAAAAAGTGGACATTTTACAGATGAGGAACTTGAGATTTAAAGACTTGACGAAATAAATACAAGAGGTCAATTTATTCTCTCAGACTATAATAAAAAGAAGAGTGAGAATGTAAGAAGACACCAATAAATAAATAAATAAAGACAACAGTTCTTGACAACAAACAATCTCACTCAGTGCGAATTTTTGTAAAGAAAGAGAGGCAGCGGGGCAGCTAGATAGTACAGTGGACAGAGCACCAGCCTTGAAGTCAGGAGGACCTGAGTTCAAAATCTAGTCTCAGACACTTAACACTTCCTAGCTGTGTGACCCTGGGCAGGTCACTTAACCCCAATTGCCTCAGCAAATTAAAAAAAAGAAAGAAAAGAAAAAAAAAAAAAAAAGAAAGAGAGACAGCATCAAGTTGTAGATAGAAGGATGACATCAATCAAGAAGAAATGAGTTCAAGTTCTAGTCCCTGATACTGACCTTTTGTAACCTTAAGTAAGCACTCATTTTCTCCATGTTCCAAGTAATTTTTCGAAGGCCATAAACTGCAGAATACACCTATGTGCTTATGTGCTTTAGCTGCAAAAGTTAGTAACCAGAAATTCCCTTATGCCGATAAAATTACAGGTTTGGTAAAATACATGCACACACACACACACACACACGCACACACAACACATGCACACACATACACCATAAACTAAGGTCAATAAGAATTCACAGATAGTCATTTTTTCCCAGAAATCTTTAACTCAGAATATTAAGTGACAGGGCAATCTGCTATGGCCAAGAAGAATCAAAATATTTAGACACTAAAATCCAAGACACCAAAACAAATTGCTGAAGACTAGTCTAGTGACTTCAATGCTACTTTGTGACTCAAAGTTCTAAGAAGCACAAAGTGTGGAAGGATATATTTATTTAAAATATCAGCACCTGAAGAAGTCAAAGGACAAATTGGGAAAGGAAAAGAAAAGGAAAGCTCAGGAAGATGTTCCTTCTTAATTATAGCAACTGCTTGGACTAATGGTCCATTAAGGTTTTGGAATAGAAAATGAAGCACAAGCAAAATAATGGTATAAATATGTAAAAATATATTGGATTTAACATGCATTTCAACATCTCTAATATGTATTAGACTACCTGCCAGCTTGGGGAGGTGATGGAGGGAAGGTGGGTAAAATTTGGAACAAAAGGTTTTGCAAGGGTCAATGTTGGAAAAATTACTCATGCACATGCTTTGTAAATAAATAAATAAATATTTTTCTGGAGTGGAGCACAGCTCAACAGAAATCTACATTGAACCATATGATAGAGTTATCAGCATCATACTTTAATACATATAGAAAGTTATGTTCTCCAATTCAGTATCAAATGTAAATAAGTATGACCTCAATAAAGATCTGAAATGCTGCAATCAGTTATTATGAAGTCATTTTGTCAAAGAAACATCCATATTTTTCTTCATCTTTCACAAACATTTTTAATCTGTCATGATTAAATGTTATTTCCTTGAGAACTATGATTTTTAAAACAATAAAAATTAAAATAGTGAAGGTGATTGATAAAGCAAAATTAACAATTTAAACTAACCCATATTTTCATTCAATTTTATGAGTTTCATTAAGTGTAGAAACACATTTACTAGTATGGTGATTTTTTTTTTTTATTTAAAGAATAGCTCCATAATAATTTCAAATTTATAACACAAAAAAGTCATTAAAAAAGTAAATTCTGATCCTAGTTTGTATTTCTCTCAACAACAAAGGTCTAATTCAGAAATATAGAGTATTGAAGGCAAAAAGAAAAAGTGAAAGTTTGCTTATTTTTATATCTCTGCAGGAACAATATAAAAAGTATTATTCTGCAGTAATCATTATTTCTCAATGAGCAATAAAACAATTAGACAATTCTCTAAAATGCAAAGAAAGACTAGTTAAACTAATATACTGTAACTTGAGCATCTACTTTTAATAATTATTAAATATCTATGAAGATAATTTTCTGTTAAGATGTCATCTAATTAAAATATTTAAAATACAATATACCCCTCTCATATTTATATGACCTGTCTATTTTGTATATTTTCTACTATACCCTAACACAATTTTAAGCTCAATAATAAATTTTTAAAAAATCATTTTAAAGTGTTTTATCCAAACTTTTTTTTTCAAATTTCTATTTTATAAACTGGTAAGTTGGGGGGAAAGATCACACATTTAATATGCCAAAAATCAATATCATGGGTCATATTATTAAATTTCTAATCATATCTCTGAAATATTGGGTTTAAAATACCCACATTTTAAAAGTTGAGTTTCAGATCAATTCGTTTCTTCAACAGCTATTAATTAAATAGGCATTATAAGTACCTCACTTTACTAGGTTCTGGGAAAGCCAAGTGATTATCCAAGTATCAAAGAGTCAGCAGTCTAATTGGAAGAAATCCATAAATATAATACAAATAAATCAAACAATAAACTTATATTTAGTGCCACTATGTTCCAGGCAATGTGTTAAGCACTCAGGATACAAAAAAAAAAAAAAAAAGGGGCAAAAGATAGTTGCTTCCCTCAAGAAAATTACTATCTAATGAGAGTTATAACACACAAACAGTTATATAAAAGCAAGCTGTGTGCAATATACCTAAGACAAATATTATAGGAAAGATACTATAAGTAAAAGGAGCTGTGGAAGGCTTCCAATAAAAATTTGGATTTTAGTTAAAATTTAGATAAGGTTTTAGTTACAATAAAAGATGATACTTTTAAAACTCTAATCTATTTGTAATGTCACATTAAAATGTGGAGGTGATTCTTTACTGTCAAAGGGTATGCCAAAAGAACACAGATTTGGCAGTGACAGTACTATACCAAACTGTAAAAACTTAAATACAGAGCCTGTCAATCATCCAAGGACCAGTATACAGCTAAATCTGGATGCAATTATCACAGGCTGGGCTCAAGGTGATGAGGATTTTCTGCTAAAGCAACTCACGAGGACTATCTCTGAAATTTGGGAGAAGTCATATTTATTGCTGAGGGAATACTCATGTCACTACTGTCATGGATCACTGAAGTATTTAATAAGATAATATGTACATGAGAAGAGTAAAAAGCAGGAAGAATCCATAGAAAGAGAATAGCACTTAAAAACCACAAAATCATCAGGTTAAGCTTCGATGGGGTTGACATTTGAGTCAGATTTTATGGGATGTTCAAGGAGTATCAGGCCAGCAAATTAATGGACTATTTAGGTTTTGGATAGAAGAAGCTACAGGAGACAAGGACTAACTTGCTTGATCATACATACATCTTCAGCAATTAACACAGTGTCTGAGACATGACATATGCATAAGTAATGATCATTCTCTCGTAAACTATAAGTCTAAGTGCACCACTTGATTTTCACAATGCACTCAATTGACTGAATGTGTCACTGCATAATTTAATTTCTATTTTCTATTTACTTTATTTAGGCTAAAAAAGCCAAATGATGTTAAAAACAACAACTACAGCACCCTGAGAGGAATAGAAAAGTGTCACCTGCTCACAATCCCCTCCAAAAGGAGACAACAAAATATTGTCATGATTTTTAATTTTTTAAAACTATACATTTGTTAATATCTAGATGTCTGAGAGAGGCAGTGTAACAGATTAGAAAACATCAGCTGGAATTCAAACTCAGCTCTCTAACACACAACCACTGTAACACTAAAAAAAAAAAAAAAAAAGAAAACAGATTCAACTTCTCCAGAAATCAGTTTCCTGACTAATAGAATGAAGTTCAACTAAATGATCTGTACAGTTGTTTCTAAATCCTATGAAATAGAAGTTATTCTGAAAAAATAAGGTCCAGATAAATATTAATTTCTACCATACATTTAAATCTTTTTTAAATTTCATTTATATGGAAATCAATGAGAATGGAAATGATTAGTTACACTGGACAATCAGTTAATTCACTAGTCCTCCATGTATCTAGAATAAAAATATGATTTATAGGATTTTTCATATAGAAGAAATACAAAAAAAAATCCTAAATCCAATATTTCCAAAATTTTTTGGAGGTATGACATGGACTCCTGTGGTGAAACCTCTGAATACCTTGTAAGAAAAATGCTTTAAAACCCACAAAATACTTATGATTACCAAAAACAAATTATATTGAAATATAGTTATCAAAATATTTTTTAAAGTCAAGAACCCCTGTTCTAGAACAATCCTCCTTCACTTTATGGATGAAGTGAAATTTCTCTTGTAACAACACTAATGGCAACCAAAAACAAACAAACAAAAAATAAATTTTCCATACTAGGTCCACATTCCTAGAATTTACTTCAAATCTTTAAAACAGAAAAAAAAAATAGCTTGTATACTCTGAGTTTACAGATTTAAATATAAAGATACAAGAGTTGCTTCTTTTTTCTTGGTAAAATTGGGTGATGATAAATTGACCTAGACCTCAGAAAAGGTGGTGGCTCTTGGGATATAAGGGCAAAGTGTATGCTTATGATTCTTCTATAATATCATTTCCACTAATAAAATTTTATCAGTTACTGATATTGAACTATTTGACAAGGTTAAGAACTATGATAGCATGAATATTCTTTGGAAAACTGTTAAACCTACAGAAGCAACTAATAGGCTTTCTGTACACAAGTTAATAATTGGTTGACAGTGAATAAACTTAGAACCTTTTCTAGTAGAGTCATTTCCCTTGATTACAGGTATGAAGCAGGGTAAGACTTATGGTCTGGAGGGGTGCCATTTTCAGAAGTCTTGTGGTCTCACATATATGTTGATGGCAGTGACCAATCACTAGGTTGTGATGAGAAGAAGAAACACATTTCTACAAGGATTTCTATCCTCAAAATGTCTGTGTAGGCTAGCCTGATTTCTGAAATATTTATTCCTTTCTGTTCTCTCAGCATTATTTGCTACATCAGCTGGAAGATCAGCCAAATCTTATACTCCATTTGCATAACAGGACAAAGCATGATAATAAATGTTAAGGAAAATCTCAAAATTCACATTATCATTATCATCTTTATTATCACTGTTATTGTTTGTTCTTCCCACTCCAAGAAGAAACAGTGTTGTTGGGGTCAAGGTACAATGTGTCCAAGTGTAGCTGATCTGTTCAGTATGAGCTTGGGATGAAGATGCCTAGATGTGCAAAGATCGCATTTCCTTGGTGCTACTGTGATGCTGTTTTACTCATACAGCACACTACCTTATTTGAAAGGCCATCCTGAGGAGTTCAGTATCAGCATCAATTATAGCTCATGACTGCTACTGAAGTTCTTCAGATAGCCCTTAAGAGTGTCCCCATATGAAAAGCTGCCTTGGGTGCATTCACTATAAAATAATCTTTAGGTAATATATATATGGCATTTGGGCTACTTTGCCAGCCCATCAGAATTGTATTTCTTGCCATAGAGTCTAAATGCTTGCCAAATCATCTCAAAAGATAAACTCATAATACTGGGAAATAATGTCAGAAACTCAGCATAAACCTTACATCTCATACCCCCCTATCAAAATAAGGTCAAAATGCTACACATCACCACTCTCATTCTCTCTCTCTCTCTCTCTCTCTCTCTCTCTCTCTCTCTCTCTCTCTATATATATATATATATATATATATTATATATATATATATATATTTTTTTTTTACCACCAGATATTGGTGACACAAAGCTGAAAAGTAAAATGATACTTGCTTTGAGTAACTTGAACAACAACAACAACAACAACAACAAATAAAACCTGGCTATAAATATGTAAGATCCAGGAGATAATGTGATAAAGGCAATAAGGTCAAGAAAAATTATAATGGATTATAATTATAATGGTGGTCAGGTATAGCTTAGGTGATATAGATAGATAATTCAAGAGAAGAGAGAATTGGGAGTAGAAAGGATAAGGAGTTTGATTATAGAAGTGCTTTATTTGGAGTGATGGTAAAGATCCTCAATTAGGAACCAAGGTATTTCTAATGAAACATATATAAGTTTAACATATTAGCATAGGGAAAAGATTTGGGTCAAAGATAGGGGATAGGGAGTGTAGAATAATCTATATAGCCATTTAAAAATTCAAATTCTATTATACTAATTTGATATACCAAAAAGAGTCCTTAATTCCAATAACTGCATAATATTTAAAGCAGTATTTGTAGAAATCCAGAGAAATGAAAGTCCAATACACTTTGCTTCACAATGAATGACATCTATCAGTTTGATCCAGATAAGTACTAGAGGGAGGGAAGGAGGAAGGAAGGAATTATGAAGTGCCTATTGTGTTCCAGATCTTATGGTAAGTTCTGGATACAAATAATAAAAATAAAGACAATTGTTGCCTTCAAGGAACCTATAATTAAATAGGGAATAAAGGAGGATAGGATGTTGGGGAGAAATTACTCATTGCCCAATGCAGGGGCATGGTGGAGACCAGTTCAAGGAATAAAACTGATGGGGAAATGAAGAATTGCTAGAGAGGAGTTCTATATAAAAGAGAGGCTTTGGAAAGAGAACTTTCATTTTCCAATCAAAACTACAGAATATGGAAGGACAGAAAGACGGAAGAAGGGAAGGACTTTTGAAAACCTCAGGCAGAAAAGTAACTGGTTAACTAAATTAAAATGGAGAGCAAGAGCTTGTGGTAAACATAAGAGAAAATAAGGGTCACACATTAAATAGAATGTTATTCTTATTTGTATTACAACTGCTACAACCACTACAATAATGGCAGTTAAGCTTTTATATAGAACTAACTATACTTAAGGCACTGTGCTTAGGGCTATACAAATATTATCGCGATAAATCCTCACAAAAATTCTGGGTTATAAATGCTATTATCCCCATTTTACATTTAAGAAAATGGAGATAAACAGAAGTGACTTGGTCAATGTCACAGAACTACTGTGTGGGGCCAGATTTGATTTTGAATTTTCTTGATGTCATATCTAGCCCTTTATCCAATGTAGTACCTACTCTAACTAAGCCTGCTCTCTCTCTTTTATAAAAGAAAAGAGAATATTCCTGATAAGTAGGTTTTTGAATAGAAAGATGTCCTGGCAAAGTGAAAAAAGCACTTAGAAACCTTCAGAGATTTGTATAAACGTAAGCTGTTGTTATACAGCTGACATTAATGTAGAATTAAAGTTTACAAAGCACTTCATGTGCATTATCTATCCTTTGATATGTAAATAAGAAAATGAAAGTTTGGAGAGGTTAAATGACTTGCCCAGGACTGTAAATGAGGTGAAATTCGATTCCAGGTTTTCCTGAGTGAAAATCCAGGCCTCAGTATCTCACACAGTAGCTTCATAAAGTAACAACAGAAGGTGAGAGTGAATGAGATTGAAGAAAATATGCAATGATATAAACCAGACTATTTTCTAAGTATTTACTTATTGTTGGTCTGTTTAGTCTGATCATTTTGTATATGAATCTCTAAGCATTTTTTCCTCTCTGTTATTAATGATGTCTAGGATAACTTTTTATTTTTTTAATTTTTATTTAAAATTTAATTTCTGAAATAAAACTGGAAATTCCAAAACAGTATAATAAAAAGATAATTGTACATGAAATTGCATATCTATTACATACAATTTTCTATGCTTTTTAAATCTATGATAAAATAATCCTATAATTTTTCCCCTTTTTCTCCCCCTCACACCTTAAAAATGTGTACCAATTAGACACAAATAGTGTGTATGTGTGTAAAATCATTATTTACTTCTACTTATCAGCTTTTCTCTTATTGATTAGTTCTTGAAGAGACACCTCTAACATAGTCTTCTAAGGAAGATTTCATTATTACTTTCATTATTACTTCCCCACCACGCAATTTTTTTGAGACATTGATACTGAAATTTGGAGATGCAATCAAACTAGAAAATATCAAAGAAAAGATCTGAATAGAAGGTTTTCCCAACTCCAAATCCAGGATACTACAGAATCAGATTGATGGCAGAGTGAAGAGATTATTAGACTTGTCATATAAAGACCTAACATTTATATTCTCCCTCAAACACTTCCTTGTTGTGATCCTGGATCAAGGCTTTTAATCACTTTCAATTTCAGTTTCTTCATCTGTATGACTGAAAAAATAATAGCATCTCCCTCATAATTTTGTTATTAAACTTCTGTGTTTAAATTTCTTTAAAAACTTAAAGTACTACATAATTAACAGCAAAGAAGCTTTGATACATACACACACACACACTCAGTACTTTGAAGTAAAAAATGATATCATGAAAATTTTTTTAAAAAGATCTCACAAGAACTTTTGCTGAGAAGATTGCTGGATTAATTTTTCAGTACTTAAATGCAAGCATGCTATTTTTCTTTCTATAATTTAACAGGAAGGAAAATTACAGGTCAGCTTTGGAAAAAATCAGAAAAAAATGAAGTGGTATTTTATAAAATAGTAAAAATACCAGTTTTCCAAAGTCATGGATTCCCTACTTACTGAAACATTTTACTGAGGAGGATGGGTATGAAACAGTTTTCCAAATGAATTAATCAAAACTACAGGGTTTTTTTTTTTAATTAAAGCTTTTTATTTTCAAAACATATGCATAGATAATTTTCAAAATTCATCCTTGCAAAACCTTGTGTTCTAAATTTTTCTCCTCTTTTCCCCCATTCCTTCCCTTAGATGGCAAGTAATCTAATATATGTTAAACATGTGCAATTCTTCTATATATGTTTCCACATTTACCATGTTGCACAAGAAAAATCAGATCAAAAAGAAGAAAAAATGAGAAAAAACAAGCAAACAAGAACAAAAAAAGTGAAAATATTATGTTGTGATGCACAATCAGTCCTCACAGTCTTCTGGGTGCAGAGAGCTCTCTTCCTCACAAGATCATTGGAACTGATCTGAATCATCTCGCTGTTGAAAAGAGACCCATTCATCATAATTGATCATCATATAATTTTGCTGTTGCTGTGTTCAATATTCTTATGGTTCTACTCACTGTTTCCAGTTCCTTGCCACTACAAAAAGGTTGCTATGAACATTTTTGCATATGTGGGTCCTTTTCCTTTTTTATGATTTCTTTGAGATACAGGATCAGTATAGCCACTGCTGGATCAAAGAGTATGCACAAAAACTACAATTTTCAATAAAGATTAATGTAAATAGATAGCTAATGTTAATGGACCCTAGGAATTCATGTTCTTCCCCCATATCACCCCCCAAAAAATTCCTAGTTTTTAAAAAAATACTTTTTAGAAAGTCATTTTTGCAATAGTATTTCAAAAGGCTTGATTTATCCAAAAATGTGTGTAAATAATTCAAATAGATTTTAAAATACCATTAATCCAAATTTTCATGAGAGATCAGTAATATATAATGTCAATTTAGAAAATATTAGTTTAGGAGAGAAAAATGTATTTATAGATCACAATTAAGGGTTTTATTTTAATCCTATTTATAATAATATTTTATACTTCATACAAAAGTATTTCACAATCAATTCACTGTGTATATAAGTAGCATGACAGCATATAAACAAATTATATGATAAGCATCATCAATTTCTTTGTGGAAATAGGCAACCTCATGTTTCACATAAATTTTCCTCAGTATACATGGCAGAAAGCTATATTCTTTCATCTAGAATCTTAAAATCTCTTGCTTACTGAATACACACTAAGTGGAAATAAATTATTCTGCTACAGCTCTAACTAATATTAAGTGGTCCCTTGAAAATATGACATTAAGCAAAATAATATCACTGGAGATTAATAGTAATACAGTTATACATGAGACACAGTTCTATGAGAAAAGTTGGAACTAGAGATGCAAGAAGTGACTGGTAAAGTTTCAGAGTAACTAGACCTTTCATAGAAGAGTTGAGCTTGCCACAGTTGTGTCTAAGTGGGAAGGAAAAAAAAAAAGCCACAGATAATGGAGCTGGGTATCAGCTATCAAGGAAATAAGGGTTACCTGGAACATAACAAAGTCCTGGGGTAAAGAGGAAACAGAAAATGGGTGGTATGTAGGCATTTCTGCTCAGCTAAATTGAGTTGTCCCAGGCAGAAGGAAAGACTTGGTTTTTGTCAGTGTCCATATAGGGAAATTTAATAATTCTATTAAACTAGGTTATAGAAAAACCATGTTAAATGAGCAAAATTATGTGGTGACACCTGTTTTGCATAATATTAAGAAAGACGCTTCATCTGTCTAAGCTTCAGTTTTCGCTTTTATAAATTAAAAAGTTAACATTACATGGTTTTTAAGGTTCCTTCCATTTATGTTTTTTTTTTTTTTTTTTTTTTTTTTTTTTGCTTTTATTCCCAAGATTCTCATTAGTGGGCTATTTCCTGCAACTTTTTAAAAAATGTTGCTATTACCTTCTTCTTTGTGAATGAACAATAAGGATATAATAAATGTTTTTAAAAAATAAAAAGGTAGGATAGTTGAGGGAAGACTGAAAATTAAACCCATCAGACCTTGAATAATTTTATAGAGAAGAGTAATTTCATATAATATTTTAGTTGAAAAGTGGTATAGGAACTCCTAGAGCTCCCTCTCCAAAATTATTTTGTAAATCTGTGTATTTTGCTCTCCCTAATAAAGGATATAAAATTCTTTTCATTTTGTTTTTATACTTTACAATGCATAAATATCATTTGATCAATAGTGAGTAGTTCAAAAATATTTGTTGATTGACAGAGTACCCAAAATATGAAATTTACAAAGCATTTTTAATAATACATAACCCAATATCAAGTACTTATCCCACATTTATGTTAGTATCTTAATAACTTATTGACCAAATAGATCTAACTGAAATTCTCTGAGATTAAAAAAAAAAATCATTGGAACGCTTAAGCTTATTTAAGTTCAAAGTAGCTAAAGTGAAGCAGATTAATGGAAAATGTAAGTGGTATGGATACAGATACATGTAAATAAATCACGAGCACAGGGATATTGTAAATAGATTTTTAGATTCTAATGCCTAAGGAAAAAGTTTTTAGGTTGTTTGTTTTTTTTTTTAATAATAGCTTTTTATTTTCAAAATACATGAAAGATCGTTTTCAACATTCACCCTTGCAAAACCTTGTGTTCCAAATTTTTCTCCTTCTTCCCCATCCCTCATCTCCTACACAGCAAAAAATCCAATATATGTTAAACATGCAATTCTTCTATACATATTTCCACACTTTTCATGCTGGACAAGAAAAACCAGATCAAAAAGGGAAAAAATGAGAAAGAAAAAAAGGAAGCAAATAATAAAAGAGAAAGTGAAAAGTCTGTGTCATGATCTATACTCAGTCTCCAAAGTCCTCTCTCTGGATGCAGATGCCTCTCCATCACAAGTCTATTAGAACTGGACTAAATCACTTCATTGTTGAAAAGAGTTATGTCCACCAGAGTTGATCATCATCTACTCTTGTTGCTGTGTGCAATGTTATCTTAACTGTACTCATTTCATTTAACATCAGTTTATGTAAGTCTTTACAGGCCTCTCTGAAATCATCTGGTGGATCATTTCTTATAGAATAATAATATTCCATAATATTCATATACCATAACATGTTCAGCTATTCCCCAACTGATGGGCATCTGCTTAGTTTCCAGTTTCTTGCTACTACAAAATGGCTGCTACATTTTTGCACATGTGGGTCCTTTTTCCTTTTTCAGTTTGTTTATTAATAAGTATTTTGCTAGTATAAGTGATAAGAGAATTATAGTTCAAAATATTACCTCCAGATAAAGAGAGAAAAGCACAGGATTCTGTCTTGGAGCAGGGATGAGCTTGTCAGCCATGAGGTTATTAGATTAAATTATACTGAGGAAACAAGAAAGTTGAAGGGATTGTAGATGGATCAGAATGACAGGCTGAATTGAGAATATGCATAGCAAGATTTTCTAAGGCAGACTCCTATGCCCTTTTTACCTCCCTCAGAAATGAACTAATGATTTGAAATCCAGGAGACCTCTCTTCATGGGACCCAAACACTACAATGCCTTCTTCACATGTAAAAATTCAGAATCATTGAATATTACAATTAGAAAAATACCTTAAAGGCTACCTAGTGCAACTGTCCCACTGGACATTGGATGATGGTCAAAGCTGGCATTTAGCTGGGTTAATGCACTCAGCTTTGAAACTTTCTTGAACCCTAGCTATACATATCATCAAATAAGTGAAAATTCACCTAATCTACTATACTAGCTAGCTGCAGTCCAAGCTTCATATTCCTTTCATATTTCAGTAGTCAGACTTTTTGTGAGACCCTGGAGTTTTCTTGGTAAAGATACTGGAATTGTTTAAGCAATCATTTTTACAAATAAGGAAACTGAGGTAAATAAGAGCAAGTGACTTATCTAGGGTCACACAAGTAGTCTTATAGCAGACTTGAACTCAAGAAAAAGTGTTCCTGAATCTAGGCCTCTCACTCTATCCATTACGCCACCTAGCTTTCCCTTCCCTATCTTACTACAATAGTAATCCTGTCCAGAAGAAAAAGAAATTGGGTCACTCTGGTATAAGCTGTATGTGTGCTTAAAACAAAACTACACTATCTCTAACAGTGGCCAAAATAGCACTGAATCATTCATACAGAGGTAGAAGAGATCTAAAATGAGTTCAACTCTCTAATTTTATAGATGAGGAAACTGAGGCTAAAAGTTTGTGTCTTCCCTAAATCAAATAAAAAAAAATAAGTATTTGAAGCCAAATTTGAACTCAGGCATTCTTAACTTATTATCTGTCATGACATGCCATCTTAGAGCTAACTCAAGCAATTGATTTTTTAAAAAAATTATTAAGCACCTATCATATGCCAGCTATTGTGCAATATGCTGGGGATATGAACACAAAACTAAAATCGTCTTGCTTCCAAGGAATCTATTCTACTAGGGAGACAACAATATACAAGATATATGCAAGAATTTTATGGGAGGTCAAAAACACTTGGGCAGAGCTGTGAAAAAAAATCAGATCTAAAAGAAGAATGTTAAGAAGGAATACATTGTTAGCATGGAGAACAACCATGGTAAAGGCAAAGAAATATAAAAATGGAGTGTCCTTTATGAGGAAGAGCAAGAAGGTAATTTTGCTTGAACCATAGAATGCTGAAAGGGAAGTAACATATAATAATATTAAAAAATTAGTTTTGTCTACAAGTTATGAAGGACTTTAAAAATCAAAGTTGCATTTGTCTCTAGAGTTTATATAGAAAAACAGGCTTCACTAAATAGGAGAATGACAAAATAAGTTTTAGTTACACTTTAAGAATCAATGTGGCAGCCATGCATTTAATAGATCGGAAAGGGGAGAAACTGAGGCAAGGAAGGATATTGCAATAATCCAGGCAAAAATGTGATAAGGATCTTAATCAAGATGAGGCCTAATCAGAGAAAAGGAGATGACTACATAAGATATATATATATATAGATAGATGGTAGATACAATAGTATTTCGCAAGTGATTAGTTATCTGAAATGAGAGAGCATGAGCAAAACACAAGTGGTTGAAGTTGTGAACTTTTATGACAGAAACAGGGAAGGTCAGAAGGAGAGTGAATTTAAGGCTAGAAAAGACGAGCTTCATTATGGACATTCTGAGTTCTAACATCTCATGTAACACATGAGGAAAATGAGGAATAATAAGGTGAAGTCATGTGTTCAATACTGGAGCCTGCAAGAAGCTTGGCTTCTGGAAGGGGGTTTGTGTAATCCATCTGAAGTACTGAAGTAATGGAGTGATGGATGTCTGATGATCATTGGACTTCCTGATACCAGAATATAGCACTTTCAAATTTGCAAAGAGTTTTTTTTTTTTTTTTTTAAGTTTGTCTTTTTAAAAATCACCATAATTTTTCAAAATGCTTTATATGTGTTGCATATTTTGAGTTTTAATATCCTACAAGGTCAGTACTATTGTTATGCTCAGTTTGCAGATAATGAAAATAAGGCTAAGGATTAAATGACTTGACCAGGGTCACAAAAATCACTTGTCTTTTGGGTTCAATATCCAGTACTCAATGCATTCTGCCATCTAGCGGCCACTAGTGTAATAGGAACACCTTTGTATGCAGAATTGCAAGTCTTAACATTTTTTACCACTAATCACGCTGATTCTACTGATAATGGTTTTAGGATATAAGTAGAGAGTGAAAATAATGGGCTTGGCTCTCAATCTAGGAAATCAATAAGTTCATAAATATGCATATTAATGAAAAATGGTCATTCAAGTAATCATCTGCACATTTTCCCCCCTAATGTTCAATATAAATGCCTCATCGTATCACACAGAATTTCCAAGATTTTACCAGCTTTCTACTAATTCTGAAAAGCCTTCTAAAGGAGAAGATGCCCAATACTATCTAGGATACAAAGTGAAAAAATTGTGAATCACAACATCTCAAGAAGTTATCTATTAAATTGTGAAATCTGTTAGGACTTTGATCTGTCATCAGTCAGGGAAGTAATCATACCAGTGAAATCACAGAGCTTAAAGATACTTAGTATCTGCACACAATGCTTCTCATAGCATAATCATATGGCATAAAATAGAAACAGTTGCTCAGGAAGGTTTCCAGTTTTTATTGAATAGAACAGAAAAGTTAACCACAGGCACTGATTTGATAACTACTTAACAGAATAGTTAAATACTAGCTGGTCTGATAAGTATGGTGAATAAATATGGAAGAAAAATGTCCAAAAATAAATTAAAAAAAAAAAAAAAGAAAAAGAAAAATGTCTAGATGCTAAGTGGTAAATCAGCAGTGGCATATTGTTGTCCCAAGAGGACTGTGTGCCTGTGCCTTGTTGCACAGATTATTTTATTATTATTATTATTATTATTATTATTATTATTATTATTATTATTACTGAGGCAATTGGGGTTAAGTGACTTGCCCAGAGTCCCACAGCTAGGATTTGTTAAGTATCTGAGTCCAAATTTGAACTCAGGTCCTCCTGCTTTCAGGGCTGATGCTCTATCCACTAAGCTACCTAGCTGCTCCATGTTGCACAGACTTTTAATAAGAATCTTTATCATAGAGGCAGCTAAATGGGGCAATAGACAGAACACTGATCCTGGAGGCAGAATGACCTGAATTCAAATCTGATCTCAGAAACAATACTTACTAGCTATGTCCCTAGGCAAGTCCATTTAACCCAATTGCCTCACCCCTGCCCCCCAAAAAAAATATCCATCCTAGGGAAGAGGAGAATAGCTGCTATCCTAAAAGTAATAAATTATAAAGAGGGTTATATTATTCATTATAATGCTTAGGATAATATTTTTAGAAATAAGCTATCTGGTTTAAACAGGCAATAAAACAATGGAGAGCTGGACAAGGAAGAACTGAGGTTCAAATCTAGCTTTATATTTACATAACCACATGACCCTTGGAAAGCCATTTAATTTCTCCAAGCCTTAGTTTCTCATCTGTCCAATGAGAGCATTGGGTTATATGGCTGCTAAAATCCTTTTCGACTCCAAATCTATGATCCTATGAAATCTCTCATCGGACAGATGGTAAAATGGAAGGTAACATAATGGGCCGAAGCACCTCTTGCCAAATGGAACCCAATCTTTGTCCATTTAGAGTAAGAATGTGAGAAACAACAGCTCAATGTATCTTGTTCTGAAAGGAAGAGAAGTAGAAGGAGGAGGAGAAAGATATTCATATTATATTATTATTACTATTATTATTTTCAAGGTATAGATCAAATGATAGAGGAGAGAGAGAAGAGAGAAGAGGACATAATCTCTATGATTTTTTGGTCCAACTAAAGACTGGAAAGGCATCTGCTTCTTTTACCACCAACAAGCATATTTCTTTATAATGCTAAACTTCTGATGGATCTAAATGCTGGGAATAAGAAAAGCCTCTTCAGGAGCTCTGCATATCAACAGAAAGAGATGATTATGGAACCCTTGATCTGAAGATATAAAAGTGATTTCTTTGTGGGATAGAAGTGATGAGAACACAGAAGAGCTGCTATTTAAGGACTCAGTAGAAAGTTATGCTGATTAAAAATAATGTTATGATTTTATAGCAGCAACATATATGTGTATCTTTTATTCTATCCTCTAAAATTACTAGTATTTAACATGGAGATTTGTACAAAGAGATACTATTTAATATTTAATATTTAATAGCAGTTGGATAGCATACTGGATAGACTGCCAGACCCAGAATAAGAAAAATTATTTAAACTAGAGTTAGTTAGGGACCAGGTATTTGATTTTATTGATAGAGAAAATTCTGGTGAGGAAATTCTCACCAATGCAAGTGGGAACATTCTCTGCAATTTATCTTCTCAAAAGTTTCCTAGAGTACTGAGAGATAAAGTAATTTGGCTAAAATCACAGTCAGTATGTCAGAAATAGGACTGAACCCAGATCTTCCATGCTTCAAAGTACTACCACATGCTGCCAAAATCAAATCAAAGTATCAGATGCTACTGTAATTGGGAAGGGAGAGAGGGAGGGAGGGATAGAGGAAGGAAGGAAGGAAGGAAGGAAGGAAGGAAGGAAGGAAGGAAGGAAGGAAGGAAGGAAGGAAGGAAGGAAGGAAGGAAGGAAGGAAGGGAAGGAGAGAAGGAAGATAAAAGTTAAATGTTCACACATTTCCCCTCCAGCTCTCCAATTGAAAGGGGGACAGGGGAGAACATTTTTCTTCTTTAAAAACAAGTAGTATTAATCCATAAGTCAATAAATTGTAATTCTTTTAATAAATGATTACTTTTTACTTTTGAAAATTTTTAAAGGTCAGATTAACACATACATACCTCAGTACTAAAAGAAACAGACACACACATGTGTGCACATATATACACACAAAGCAACATGGCATAAGGAATAATAGGCTAGCCTTGGCATCAGTGCCATCTAAGTTTCATCTAAGTGCCAGAAGTTTCACCTCTGACATAGTGATAGTGTGACCCTGGTGAAGTCATCAAAGATCAAAATCTCTCATTACTCAGACAATTCTCCAAAACTCTAAATTATGAACCAGGTACAATGATTGGGGAAGGCTGAGGCTAGTTATACTAAACTCCCTTCAAATCAGTATGTGTCTTTCCACTCTTTCTGTTATTGTTTGCTTGCATTTTTGTTTTTTCTTCTCAGGTTATTTTTACCTTCTTTATAAATCCAATCTTTCTTGTGCAACAAGATAACTGTATAAATATCTATACATATATTGTATTTAACATAATTAACATGTATGGGCCTACCTGCCATCTAGGGGAGATGGTGGAAGAAGGAGGGGGAAAGTTGAAACAAAAGTTTTTGCAAGGGTCAATATTGAAAAATCATCCATACATATGTTCTGTATATAAAAAGCTATTAAAAAAAAAAAAAAAAAACTCAGTATGTCTTTCCAGAAAGACTTTCCCTATTATTCTTCCCCTTTGACTACAAAAGCACTGGCCTTTCCTGATTTCCTCTCAGAATATCTTCCCTGTGACCCTACACACTTTTCTGAGTCAGTCTAGTCCACTTATGTCTGGGGTCAGATTCCTAAAGTTGCCTGTAGGGAACACTATATAGTTATGATCTCCATAGATTATTCCAATCAGATTTGACTTTAAAAAAAAAGGTAGTTCATTATCTATCTTTCATTCATTAGCTGTTTTTACATTATCCTTCCAGCAAGTGGGTCATACAAATCTACTTTTAAACAACAAAGTTCAATGTCAGTTCAAAACTGCTGAAAAAGAACACCTAACTTAGCAATACTTAAGGAACCAGTGGTTCAAAGTAGTTCACCAATGAACAAACTTCTTCCAATTTCCAGGTAGTGCAATAATATTAAACTTCTTTAAACATCATTCTCCAAAAAAGTAGCAATTACTCTTGCAGGAGTTTACTATTTTAATTGTGAACTTGAAGATTTTAATGAGATTTTTCCATCTTTATTTTCCTTCTAAAATGTCTGCCTTTTACAACTTAGATAAACAATTATAATTTGACCTATGCCATGTTAAGTTAGCTTAAGAAGATTTAAAACTTTCAGCAACTTGTTCCTTTGGTAATGTATTACAGCAAATTTGAATTCAAATTTAGTTTAGTGCAAATTGTTTGATATTTCATAGTATCATAACTTAAGGGCAACTTCAAGGATGTATCAAAGTACATTATTAATTTAACATTTCATTTTTCATGCACTATAAGAAGAAAACACTTTTTTTTGCATTGCAAAAAAAAATCATGTTACAAAATAATAGCACTGTATTTAGTACCTTCAAGACAACATTAGCAAAACACACTTGATTTGTAAAGCAGTAATGGAATCAAATGGAAAACTACACATTTTTTATAGTTATATTTTTGAAAAAAAAAAAAAAAAGAACTGTTGAGGGGCAGCTAGTTGGTGTAGTAGATAGAGTACCAGCCCTGAAGTCAGGAGGACATGAGTTCAAATCTGACCTCAGACACTTAACACTTCCTGGCTATGTGACCCTGGGCAAGTCACTTAACCCTAATTACCTCAGGAAAAAAATGAAAAAAAAGGGGGGGGGCAGCTATGTGGCACAGTGGATAGAGTACCAGCACTGAAGTCAGGAGGACCTGAACTCAAATGTGACCTCAGACACTTAACACTTCTTAGCTATGTGACTCTGGGCAAGTCACTTAACCCCAATTGCCACCGTTAAAAAAGAAGAACTGTCAGTCTGCTAAATTGACTCCCTCCACCCTTCCAACCCACCCCCCCCAAAAAAAAATCAGCATATTTACTATAAGAATTCTGCCTGGTTCTACTTTCTTTTTTCTTTTTGGCTAAATGGCATGCCTCTTCCCAATTCCCACTGATGAAGGGAGATTCATTGAGAAGTAAAGAAAATATGGAAAATGAAAAAATGTTTCAATTAAAAAAAACTGCTATTTTACAAGGTCTTTAATTCTTAGCATTTCAAAAACTTTTGTCCCCCAAATATGTATATTGTCAAGTAACCTACTGGAATCCCACCAAAAGGATATTCTATATATTTAAAACATTTTTACAATTACTTATCATTTAACAAATCTTAATTTGAACTTATTTTGTGGAGAAAATTCTGGGTCAACAAAAGGATAAAAAGAGTCCTGGGTCACAAAAAAGTTACAATTAATCTAGAGAAGGCCAGATATGTACTGTCAGTTATCAATTAAATGTGAGAGAGTGAGAGAAGTTAAAGTGTTTCTTAAATGGGAAAGAATTATCTCTGCTTGTCTTGTTAGCAGTTTCATAAAATCTCATGAAATCTCCATCTGTCCCCTTATTTCTTGCATGTACAGTGAAGTAGAAAATCACTCAGTTTACATTTCTCCTCCTTCATGCAGACTATCAAATATATTTTCTTTCCAATTCTCATGGGCCTTAGCGTCCCTGACTTCTAGCCCCTCAATTGTGACCAGCAAGTATGAATTTGGCAAATGTCAACATTTTTTACATTTGATTTTTTAAAGTAATTTGTTAGTCAATGCTGTAGGGCAAGGAACAAAGCTTGTATTTGATCTCCCCTTTCTATTAGGCAGGCAGTATGCTTTTAAAATAACTTCAGGTAGAACAACCATAAGCAGAGAAATTTTATTTGAACTTTAGTTAAATATCTACTTTGCTAGAAAACCAATTTTTGTTTGCCCCCTGTGTGGATGTTTGAAAGTAACTTCAGGGCTGAGATAATAAAACACATTCTGATGCATATGTGTGTGTGTGTGTGTGTGTGTGTGTGCGTGCGCGCGCGCATGTATGTATGTGAGTGCAGGCATAGACACATATACATACATACACACTTGATTTTTTCAAATATGTTGTCATTTAGGGTTTATAAAATCAAGATGTGATAAGAAGAATTAGTTTTATTTTACAAATTTAAGTTAAAAGCAGAGGGGAAAAAATCAAACTAGAAATAACAGAAAAAAGTTTAAATGGCCAAAGTGAGAGCAAAGAGAAGACAACAAAATAGCTTATGCCATTATTAATTTCATTTTAGTGCTTCAAAATTTCTATGGATAGAAATTTGTTTCCAAATTAAATTTTAATTATATAGTTAAATTTGAGGCACTATTTTGACACAACCACAAAAATGCTATAACTTCTCAAGCCTAAATTCATTTAATCTAAATGCCAAGGCGAATAAGCTCTACAACTTTAGAAGAATATTTTGAAAATCTTTAGTCCTTATCTTCAGGTTTTCAAAATCTTTATTTCTCTATAATTCTGTAATACTGTCAGCTAGCATTTATTATATAAGTTTCACTCTCCTTTCACCACCTTTCCCCTTAATCCCTCTAACCTAAGAAAGGTAGGGGAAAGTGGGAAATACTCTGTTTAGCTAAAGAAATAGAACTAGGCAGGAAACCTATAGAGAGCATGTTGATGTATTTGGAGTCAGTTTAGCAGACTGACAGTTCTTTTTTCAACAACTTTCAAAAAACCAAAACAAAATCCAGAGTGAAATCTAAGTCATTTTACTTTCTTTTCCATTCATCAAAACTAGAATTGTCCTTGGAAAACAAAAAAAGGTTATTTCAAATCCTCATTTTAATTTAACATTTATAAGGAAATATAAAACTCATCATAGATGAGAGTATATGATTAAGACTGAAAATATGTCTTCAAATACTGCCTTAAAGATTATCCCGTATAACAGTAAAAAACTCATGTAGTGTTTTAAGTCCAGCTACCTCATTTTTTGATCTGTTTCTGTTTCTATTGATTAATAATAGAAGACAATCTGCTCCAGAAAATGGAAAACTTTTAGGAATTTCCATCCCTAAAATGTTATTTAGAACTTAAGAGGTATTGCCAATTATTTATTTTTTTGATTATCTCCTTCTTCATCTTGTGAGAAAGACTGAAAAGCTGGGTTTCCACAGAATGTTGTAAGGTGCCACTGGCCAAGAGGTTTTCAGAATGTGAGAAGTTAAGGAGGATTAAGATGCCACAGAACACAGAACAGTGACCAATAGAAACCTTGAGCTCAGGAGCTAGGAGAACACAAGTGTTTTCTGCCAATCAGAAAGAGTCTTGTAATTTTGAGAAAACCACAAATTTAAAATAATAGTTAATACAGCCCACGATTGCCCCTGCTTAGTAGGCTAATTGAATATTAAACATACTTCTTAGGAGGAGTTTTCTGCCATTTTTGAACATAAGATACATGATAAAATATAGGATATATGTTTATACATATTTAGGAAAACACAGAATGGGTATATCAGAAAGGTTGTAACCTAGAAGGGAATGGGTCAATCCAGTCAATGAATGGAAGAACTGCATCAAACTAACAAGTATAAAGCTTCTCCCTCTTCTGTGCTCAGAACTCCCTCTTCCTGAAGAGAAACAGAGCTGGCTTTTGGCCAGAAATATTAAGGCAATTCCTTAAGATTATTCTTCAATAAATTTTCTTCGATATCTGATTTTCAGTGTCAAGAATATATTTCTAACAATTTCAAACTCAGAAGTCTAAAGCCAAATAAATGTATTCCCTCATAACTAGCTCTTGTTTCTTAATTCTCCATTTCTGCCAATGTCAGCATCATTTACCTGGATTCTTATGACTGAAAGCTTAGGGAAATCGTTGATTTTTCCCTCTCCTACATTTCCCACATCTTACCAAGTCTCATGGATTCAACCTCAACAAACTCCCTCATCAATATCTGATGAAAAAAAGGGCAAAATAGATTTTATTTTAATATTCAAACTTGATGCAACAAGCGCTTTCTACTAAAATCACACACTTGTGATGTAAAATATTTTACAATGTAAAACAAATATTACAGAATTAAAATTAAAAGCAATGTATTATTTTCATTTTACCACTGCTTTCCACTCAAAGAAAATATAAACTAGAAAATATCCACAGAAATGGAAAGCTATGCTAAGGAGAAGTAGTACAGTATTCAAAACAACTGTTTCCCTTTGTCTGACAAGTAGTATGTATGGACTTAAATGACTTCTAGGAGGGCTGATTTTTTTTTTCCTTCCACCATTCTATCCTCTCTAATACAAGCCCTCCTTTACAACTAAACAATACCAAATGCAATAATTATTCAATTACTTTTTCAACCTACACTCTTTCTTTATGTCAACTTATCCTTTGTGCCAAGAACCTCCAATTGATGACATTTCCAGTTTTCTGAATCTGTGAGTAGATATAAAGAAATATGATAATCATTTTCCAGTATCTGTAGCACAATTATATAGAAGAGGAAGAGTACTTACTCTACTTGTTCCCAGAAGGCAATAGTTTGAGTAATAGAAGCTATAGGAGTCAAGTTTATTACTGATATTAGTAAATATTTCTTGATATTATTACCAGAGCCCTCTTAGGGAACTGGAATTCCTGGAGAGGTATATCAAGTTCTCTTTTCACTAGGGGTCTTCAAGTAAAAGTCAAAGGATTATTTGTTCCTTTAAATTGTAGAAGAAAATCTTATTCAAAATGGCCTTGATAGCCCTGACATCTCCTTCCAACTCACATGTTGAATCCAGTAATATTAAATTGTTCTTCCATGAATAGCCAGTAGGCCACACTATAACATCTCATAACACATTATTATACCAACAGTAGTCTGTTTCTAAGAGTTCTAACTAACTATTTCATCACTTTAAAGCATTTTGATGAACTGGAATAAATGAATGCCAGCAACATTTTCTTCTCTCAATTTTACCACAGAGGAAGAATAAAACTTCTTTTAACACATATACATAAAAAAACATGTTAGTCATTTCCACTCATCCTTTCCATCCCCCATCTGTTAAATTATATTACTAATATAATCTATTAATTTTTCCCTTAATTTTCATCTCAAAGTAGTATATTTTCCAATTTACAGAAAGAGAAATATATTTAGTGCTATAAATTTGAACACAATATATATCATATTTCTCTTTTTATGATAATGAACATGTAATTACAATAACTGAATTTTGAGTGTCTAGCTATTACTTTTTCTAAGAATAATAACATGAACTATAATAGTAATAAACAATAGTTCTTCAACATAATTTTAGTCCGATACTCACAGAAAATATATTATCAAGGAAATTTGTGGTACTAATTTAAATCCCAATAGCTAAGAAAGGGGAAATATTAAACACAATTGGATCAAGAATTGAAAGGGACTTTACAGATCATCAAGTCCAACTTCTTTGCTTTACAGCAAAGTAACCTGAGGGCCAGAAAGATTGTATAACTTCCCAAAAGTTGCATAAAGAATAAATAACAGAAAAAAGATTTGAATTCAGGTCCTTAGACTCCAGATTGATTGTTCCAAAATTCCTGTTATCTCAAAAATATAATGAATCATTGCTTTCTCTTTTAAAGGAAAATCATGATTTTATATACAAGAGGAGAAAAAAAATAGAATTTTGTCTTAATGTACACACTATTCTGGTGTAACAGATTTAAGACTTATTTCTGTGTCTTACATACTTTAAGGAAAGATTAAGGATCACTCATACAGCCTCAAATAATGAGAATTGCTAAATTTTCCCCTTTTTTCCAGTTGGCCAGAAAAGTTTGTTCTTTTTAAGGTAAGTATATCTTTACAATAATTTATGTGCAGTCATGGCCAAAGTAAACTAAAGCAAGATAGTTTAAGTACAATCTGTCTAGACTGGCCCAAGTCAATTACCTTAAGGCTGATACTTTCAACAAGTACTATTTCTAATCAGTAGAATAACACACTCAAGATTTCACCATCCCAAAAGTCTGACCCAAAATCTGATTAAAAATCCTGAATTATGTAATTCATATATCCCAAACAATGCATTAGTTTCGAAGTGTTTTTTTTTTAATTTTTTGATGCTGTTTTGAAAGAATTTTTCCCCTTTAATTTTTTTTCCTACATCAGATTTGCCATTCCCACCCCTTCCAAGGATGACAATTTAGAAGCTATGACAGATGAGACGTGTTTTCTCTTAAAAAACAAACAAACAAAAACAACCCCCCCCCCCAAAAAAAAAAAAAAAAAAACTGACACACAAAGACAGGATATATCCAATACTTTCATATCTGTGAGAACAACAACAATATGTAACAAGAGCTCCATTTTCTGTACCCCGACATGGATATTTTCCCAAATAAAAGCCTTGACTTTTTAAAAAATACATTCTATGTGCTGATGTGAAATCATCTATGCTCTCACAAGAGAATTTTTTAGAAACCATTCCTCCCTTTACTTAATACCTCATGAAGTCAAAAACAATTAGCTCCTTTAAAACAAGCACAAGCCATTCTGCAAATAATAAAAAGTTACTTTTGTTTTTTAACCAGTGACACACACAAACACACACACACATATATTTCACAACTTGGCAGTTAACATAGGTATAAATGTTATGTGCCATTCTGTTAAAAACTTCTTTACCACAAACCCAAAATTTCACTACCTGTAAAAAACCTAAATTATCTTTTTAAGGAACTTTAAAAATTCCAAAAAAATATAGAATAACATTTTAACTAGATTTATATTACTACTTATTTAAATTTAGGGAAGATATGAATAAAGACAAAAGGGAAATATACAAGAATCAGGTTTTGTTTTTCTTTAAACAAATGTACATAGAGAAGGAAGCAAAATAATTTGTGTAAGATGTATCTATTTTTCAAAATTTACTGAATTAAGAACATAACCTCTACCTAGAGGCATTTTCCCCAGGTGTCTATTGTCTATCTCTGACCAATTACCATATAGTTATGATTTTTGTTTTAAAAGCCATGACAAAGTCATGATTTCCTTTTTATATATTATTTTATTATTTTAGTAAATTGACTTTTATGATTTTATGATTCCTGAGAAGTCTTATGAAACTTATATATCAGATAATTTTAGCTAAAGTACATATTTGGAATGATACATGACCAAAGGAAAACTTCTATTTTCTATAAATTAATCACAAATAGCTATCAAGCTACTATGAAAGGATTTACAGCAGCATTTCTTCTTCATCCAATTAAATGTGTTATTCACATTGGGAAAGATGAATTGTATATTCCTAGGAGCCTATAAAGAGTAAGCAGTGAGCTCTGCAAAGATCAGCTAGATCTGTTACAAGATTAAAATTCCATGAATCGAAGAGGAAATATACTAACTTGAGAAGGTCATTCTACTCAAAGAGAGATAAAGGATTTAGTTAACTGTTCTTGAATTCCACATAGCAAAGCCTTATTGGAATGCCTCATAAAATGGATATAATCCAGAGAACTTTCAATGACAATGTCACTGAGGAGTGAAAACTCTGACATATTTTATAGATCAAAACTCCTTAAACTATGGGTCATGTAACTGAATGTGGAAGAGTCATGATATTATAATTTATTATCAGTAAATGTTTGATTTATTTATACAATAGGTGAACTATTGTATATACCTATATTCCCAGGATCTTGTAAAATGTATGTGGTAAAAGAAGTCCTACTACAGGATTATAGTCCTAATTCTATGAATTAAATTTGTAGTTGAAAGTGACTCCTGGAATCATCTAATCCAACCCATGGATTGTATAGATGAAGAAACTGAGGTGCAAAAAAGTAAAGTACAAAGTCACATAGGGAGTAAGCATCGGAATCAACATTTGAACACAAGGCTGACTTGAAATCCAAATGTATATTAATTATTTTTCCAAGCTTGAAGGCCTTTGATTACAGGTCTACCTACATAACTCCTATTTCACTGAAAGATTTTTGATGACCAACCTAGATAATTTCAAACAGATACATCACCAGAAGACTGATGACCAAGTAATTAATTTTCTTTTGTCACAGCAAGACAGAAAGAGCATCTATTATTGTGAGATTATTGTGATTCTTGTTGAGAAAGTACATGCTCATACTGATCTAATAATATACAATTATTTTTTGACTTACAAGACATAGTAGCACTAGTTAGTTACTTCATTATTTTCTTTAATTTTAAAGTCATTTATTCTAATATGTTTTTGAATTTTCCCTGGAGTAATGATCAGTGACAATCAAGAATTATTTTAAAAAAAGAAAGAAAATCATCTTCTTAACATAAAGAATACAAATATTTCTTAAAATCATTGCTATTAATATCTACATTGCTACTAACATTAATGTCTGATACATATAAAATATTCAAAGTCTTTCAACTTGGTTTATAAAAAAATCACATTTGAAACTTCCTAATAGCATTATGAGGGAGGTAACATGGGTTTTATTATCTCTGTTTTACATATGGGAAAAAAACCATATAAGGCTTAGAATGTTCTGTGGTCACAGTGACCAGAAGTGGAACATGAACATAGGTCTTCCTGATCCCAAGACCTATACTTTACTCACTGGGTCATGTTGTCTCTCATACCCATATAATTATAGCACAATTTTTCCAAGGACTTGAACAATTTCTATATAGTGAATATCTTTTATTTTTTGTCAAGGTATAGATATGGGGGAAAGGCAAAGGCATATTTATTGGGTATATTTGAAAGAAAAATAATTATTATACCTAGAACAGAAATTCTTACTTTTTTTTTCCCTTTACCCTGAATGCCTTTGGCAATGAGTGAAACTTAGGTCTTTTCCCAAAATGCAGTTTTAAATAAAAGTAAAATGGATATCAATTACAATGAAATATAAATATCAATTTCCGCCCCCCTCCCCAAGTTCACAGGCACAATACTAAGAACTCTTTATCTAGAAAGGCATTACTTCTTGCATTATATTTTTATGCTAATGTCTCTCACTTGCCAAGGTAACTGAATGCCTAAGGGGGAAAACAGAGAGTTAAAATTGCATAGCATTTTAAGTTTTACAAATGACTCATATATATTATATCTCCTTTGATCAAAGAAAAAGAAGGTTGGTTTTCTATGAAAAGATTTAATGTACTGAATAGAACTCAGAGTTAACATGCATTCATTTGCTGTAAATCACTTATTCCCTAAGTAGAAATGACTCTATTTCAAGATGCTACCCTAATGTCTCTTCTACAAAACATCTAAAACTCATAGATTTGAAGTGAAAGTATGACATGCAAATAAATACATTATCTCATTTTATTTCATTATACACACACACACACACACACACACACACACACATCTATATGTGTGTGTGTGTGTATGCATGTATGTATATTTCACATTCTTTCCAAGAACTAGGACTATGCAAGAGAAATTTATGAGGCACAGTATCAGGCTCCCAACAGAGATCTTCCTATCATAACTGTAACTTCCAAGCCAAAGTCTGATTACCTCAGCTTCAACACCTTTATTGTGAAACCCTTTGAAGTCAGGTTAGAAGAACAAAGGTTTCCTTTCAGAAAACAAAAGCTGCACTGTATGTAGAAGCACATGTATAACAGATAACGTCAGAGTCCAACTACTTGCACAATTCTGTAACCATGCAAACCTATGTGGAATTTGGCTTCTTCACCAAGGCCACAGGGAAGGCCTGTTCCCATTATGCCAGAGACTTATTCACCAAGACTAGCTGAATAAAGGAAGTAGTTTGGACCTTGTTATGTTTGTATTTCTCTGAATGCCAGAGGAGGTAACAAACAAGAGCACATATTACTTAATCCAGCTGAGTTTGCCATTGAAGAGGGAAAATTACCTCCTTTGGGGAGAAAAAATATAGACTCTAGAGGAAACAAGCAAAAAAAAAAAAAAAAAGCAAAGAAAGAGAAAGAGATGGGGGGAAGGGAGAAGGAAAGGAAGGAAGGAAGGAAGGAAGGAAGGAAGGAAGGAAGGAAGGAAGGAAGGAAGGAAGAAGGAAGGAAGGAAGGAAGGAAGGAAGGAAGGAAGGAAGGAAGGAGGGTAGGATGGAAGGGAGGGAGAAAGGAGGGTGAGAGGAAGGAAGGGAGAGAAGGGGAAGGAAGGAAGGAGGGAGGGAGGGAGGGAGAAAGAAAGGTAGGAGGGAGAGAATGAAGGAGGAAGGGAGGGAGGGAAGAAGGGAGGAGGGAGGGAGAAAGAAGGGTGGGAGGGAGGGAGGGAGAAAAGAAGGGAGGTATCCCTCCCCAAAGTTACAAATATATAGATCAATAATCCACTGGGCAGTGCTAATAAGATCCTTCCAATAAAATCAAATTAGTTTGCAGAAATTCCTCAAATAATTAGAAAACAGGCGATCATAATGAATTGAAAACAAACTTCCACAAAGGTCATTTTAATGAGCAAAAGCCTAAGACCCTGTGTCCTAGAAATAGTATACAAGTATGTAGGTAGAAAAATCTGAAGAAAAAAATGGGAAAAGACACTAGAAAGAACAATGGATTCTGAATTAGGAACAGGGTTTAAAACCCTTCGCTATTTATACTACCTGTGTGAGATCTCAAACAAGTCACTCCATCTGTCTGGCTCTACAAACTAGATGACCTGAAAACTACTTTCTAGTTTTAAATATTATGATCTTACATGTGCAGCACATGTGGGCAAAAGAAAAATTTAGGATGTCCAAGTTTCTCCGATGGCAAAACACCCACATAGTTTTGATAAAGAAATAGAAAGTTCTACTTGCAAGTGTGTGAATATGACCCCATCCTCCTTTGCTTCTCTGATTTCTGCAAATTTTCTTTTCATAGTCTTCAAAAAATAGAGCTCTTTATTGCACTTAACCTTCTATTATTTGCTTTACACAGTAAGTGTGAAATGGAAGGAACCAATGTCCCCAAGCTTTGTGAGAGATTTATAAGAATTTCAGTCTCTGATATTTATTTATTCTTGGTCAATTTATAAATGTCAACTTGGAGTATAAATGAAACTAACTGCTATTTGGAATGGTGTGAGCTAAATAATAGCTTTAGATTAGAAAATCACTTCATTTTTTTCACCATAGAAAAATTCTAATACCAAAATGCTTAATAGTTTGGAGGATTTAAAATATTACTTACCCTACAAAAATGTTATAAGACTATTAAGGAATTCCCCAAAAAAATTCTCCTTTACAAAAGAAAAATTTCTCATGCTTGACCACAGAATTAGAAACTCTACTACAATTTAGAAAGGAAAGAAAAACAAATACCAAGGGCTTTCAGGAGACATAAAGATTATAATTAATGAACTAAAGGGAGAAGGTAGGTTTCATGAGAATATACTATCATTTAAGATTGAGGAAGTCTGAAATTGAGAAAGACTGAATGAGAAAGAAAGAGGGAAACAAAGAAGGAAAAATAGAAATACACTGTACAGTAAAAATTACATTCAATAATTTTTTGATTTTTAAAAACTCCTTCAAGATAAACACCAAGAAAGAAGATAACCAAAATACTTTATTCAGGAGGAATCACCTATAAAATTGTAAAACTGACTCATTTAAACAAGTTTTTAAGATGAAGTGATATTCTAATCAGTATAATTAATTAACAAATGAGTGCCTTCTTAATAGAAGTCATGGTGATCGATTGTGATGGATAGTTAATGAGGAGATAGGAGTAATAAGACCATTCAATGGTACTTACTTCAAGGAGTTTATAGTCAACTTAGTGACCTTAAATATAAGAAAAATGAATAAAAATTCAAGAGAAAAGGAATTTCAATATAATATGAAAGATATGTCCCAAGACATGAATAACTGCCCAATGACTAACATACAATAAAGACTATAGCATCATTCTTAGCTAGAATAATTTAGGGAAATGCACTGAGAAGAGAAGATTTGAGCTAAGTCTCAAAAGATGGGCAAGATTTGGTTAGACAGAGAAGGAATATGAATATCCTGAACAAAAAGAATATGAACATTTCAGACAGTGGTAATGACCTAAGCAAAAGTTCTGTAATAAGAAAAAAATTTGAGTAAAATAGTCGAGCTAGAATAAAGGCATATTTGTATTTGTAAAATAGAGAGGCCAAAAGAAATGGAAATGGCAAGAGTTTTGAATTCTGGGGTTAGGTTGTATCCTGTAGGCAACAGATTCAATAAAATGGTGAGATGAGGAGTGATTTACTTTTTTACTGATTGAAGTGATACATTTAGAAAATTAATCTGATAATGATATATGACAAGAAAGAAGAGAGAAAAAGACTAATTAGGAGAAAATAGCAGAAGGTCTGAGGTGATAAGGGCCTAGGGAAGAAAAGGTAAAATATTAGAGACATTTAGAAAAGATTTAAAATTCTTAAATGAGATAAGAGGGTGTGAAAGTAGAGAGCTGAGGATAAGCCAATACTATTCTAAAAATTGGAACACTAGAGAATACAAATAGAACAGTACATTAATAAAAAGACATAAGTCAAGAAGTGGAGTAATGATCAGGCAAAGAGGAGCTGTACTATATATTAGACAATGATTAGTAATTCAACTAAAAATATGTAGCAGGCATTTATTTTTAAAAAAAAAAACCTCAAACTTATAGAAATAGCAAAAGATTAAAAGAGTAGAGGATTAAAATTTGAACTATCAAAATTGCTTTGCATAAAGAGGAAAAAGAACAAGGAAAGGGGAGAAGAAAGGCATAGCTGTCACAAATGTTAGAGAACCACATTAGTATGACGTCATGAAAGTCAGAGGAAATACAGTTTCACACGTGAAGAGGGAGTAAGATACAATGTAAAATGCTGGGTTAAATTACAGGGCCTAGGTTCACAGTCCAGCTATTCAATTCATGACTTTGGACAAGACATTTCTTTATCTCTAAAACTAAGGTATTGGACTAGATTCTGTAAGTTCCCTTCAAGCTCTAAATTTTTGATCCTATGATCATCAGTTTTCATAGAAATAAAATAATAGTAAAAAACATTAGATTTGATGATTCAGTGTATAAATGAAAGAATAAAGCCCAACAAAGATTTAAGAGAACAGAAAATAATAAAGAGACAGGAAATACAGCTCACTATTTCAATAAATTGGACAGTAAAAGCAGAGAAATGGGACCATACCTCAAAGGGGCAGGTTGATCAAATAAAAATGTTTCAAGATGGGTAGATCGGTACATGATTGAAAAATGAGGAAAAGGAAGTGGTAGAGGAGGAGGAGGAGAAGAGGAAGAAGAGAAAAGAAAGTACAAGAAGAGGAGGGGAAAAAAGAAGAGGATGGGGAGGAGGAGGAGAAGGAGGAGGAGGAGGAAGAGGAGGAGGAGGGAGGAGAGAAGGGGAAGGGAGAAGGAGGGGGGGAGGGGGAAGATAGGAGAAGGAGAGGAAGGGGGAAGGGGGAGGAGAGGGAGAAGAATAAATAATTTATATAATACTTTAAGGTCTGCAATGAATAGGTAGTTAGCATAATGGATAGAATAAATAGCACGTCTCATATCAGGAAGATTTATCTTCTCAAGTTCAAAGCTGGACTCTTATTGGTAATGTGACCCTGGGCAAGTCATTTAACCCTGTTTCCTTTAGTTTCCATACCTCAGCTGGAGAAAGAAATAGCAAATTATTCCACTACTTTTGCCAAGAAAATCACAAATGGAGTCACAGAGTTGGACATGACTGCACAATAATTGAAAAGCAACAATAAAGGTACGCAAAGCACTTTACAAATGTTATCTCAATAATAATAATATCCTAATAATAATCCTGGGAATCAAGTGCTATTGTTATCCTCATTTTCCAGATTAGGAAAATGATGAAGATAAAGATTAAGTGACTTGCCAAGGGTTACATTCTTGTTTTGAAGATTAGTTTGAATTCAAGCCTTCCTAGATTTAGA